>NC_057794.1:430830836-430948704 GCF_018294505.1 Triticum aestivum | reverse complement strand
CTAGCACTTTCAATTGGTATCAGAGCAAGGTACTCCCTTGTTCTGTGTGATTCGGTTTAACCACCTGGAGTTTTAGCTATGTCGACTTCAAGGATAATTAAAGTCTCCGATGTGTGCCCCGTCTTCGATGGAACTGAATATCCCTACTGGAAGAATAAGATGTGCATGCATCTTGAAGCCATTGATGTCGACCTCTGGTATGTCGTCAAGAATGGCGTTCCGAAGGCTGGTGAAGGTGTCACCGCTGCTGATGTCAAGAAGTTCGTTCAACTGGATTCCACTGCCAAGAACATCATCTATGGTCATTTGACCAAAGGACAGTATGGCCGTGTGAGTGCTTTGGAAACATCCAAGCAAGTCTGGGACTGGCTCTCCAAGGTCAACGAAGGCGTCTCAACCCGGAGAGATCAAAGAATTAGTGTCCTTCGCAACCGCTTCAAGAGAAACGACAATGAGAATGTCCAGCTCATGTTTGACCGCCTCACTGACATCACAAATGAGCTTCGAGCTCTCGGCGCTACTGAGATCACCAAGCATGAAATCGTCAAGACACTCCTGAGATCATTTGACACATTGTTTGACACCCTAGCCCTGATGATTCAAGAATGTCCTGACTTCAAGACACTCGATCCGTCTGACATACTTGAAAGGCTCAACACACATGAGTTTCAGCTTTCTGAGAAAAGAGACATCTACGGTCCCAACTATGGGCGAACTCGCGCCTTGAAGGCAAAAGCCGTTTCCTCATCTGATGAAGAATCTGACTGCAGTTCTGATGATCCTGAAGACATTGGAAGGGAGCTTGCTATGCATGTGAAGAAGTTCCAGAGATTCACCAAGAAGAAAGACTTCAGAAAGTCTTCACGATCCAGCTCAAGAAATGATGAAGCTTCTGCTCATGACTACAAGAAGAGAACATGCCACAAGTGCAAGAAACCTGGTCACTACATCTCTGAGTGTCCGCAGTGGGACAATGAGAAAAAGAAGAAGAAGAAAAAGAGCAAGGAGTAAGATTCTGACGACAAGAAGAAGAAGAAATACTCAAAGTCTTCTTCCAAGTCTTCCTCAAAGTCTTCATCACACAAGAAGAGCTCATCTGGCAAGGCCCGCGCATTTGTCGGCAAGGAAATGGATTCAGAGGAGGAGTCTGCTTCTGAGGAGGCAGAGGTGGAGTATGAGGAGGAGTCCGATTCTGGCATTGCAAGTTTGGCTGCAGCCTACGTTGCCAAGTCCATCTTCAACACTGAAGATAATGACTCCGTCACCAACGCCGATGCTAATAACAAGGACAACTCCACTCCCACCTACTGCTTCATGGCACGCGGTGCCAAGGTAAACTCACGCGCCACTCACTATCAAACATCAAGTGAAGATGACTCTGATTGTGGTTCCAAACCCAGCTACAAAACACTTGCTAAAATTGCAACTGAACAACAGAAAGCTATGGAACATATTCAAAAACTATTAGACAAAAGCGGTGACCTGTTAGACGCTGAAATGACTCAATCTCAGTCCTTAATTGAAGACATAAAAATCTTCATGTTAAGTATGAGGAACTTGAAAGTCGTCATGAAACGCTCTCAACAACTCATGAAAAGCTTTCCTATGATTATGTTCAAAGGATGCAAGATCTTGAGAAACTGAGAGCGGCTCATGAAGATCTTCAAAAGGAAAATGAGTCACTTCATGCCAAACAGATCAGTTCCGCTCAGGAAGGATTTGAACCACCATGTCCTAAATGCATTGAGCGTGATAACGCTACTTCTGTTTCCAAATGTTCTACTGCTGCTACTGTTGCAATATCTTCAACTGCTGATGTGGTAACTAACCCCTCTGCTGAGGATGCCACTGCTATTGCTGATGAGAATGCTAGGTTGAAGACATTGCTTGAAACAGGGATGTTCAAAAGTCTCAAAGGGCATCAGACACTATGTGATGTCCTCAAAAAGCAGATCCTGAACCGAAACCCTAGGAAAGAGGGTGTTGGGTTCGAAAGGAAAATGAATGCTGATGGCTCTTACTAGAAACATGAGCAGTACCCCAAAACCACATGGGTTGCTGCAAAGGAACCTTCAGTGGATCCATTTACCCTATCTGGCTTCACTTGTGCTAATCCTATTGTTATTGATGAATCCTTTGATGCAAACTATAAACTGTTTAAGAATCAGAATGGTGAAGTGTTTGCCAGGTATATTGGTACTAACTGCAGGAATTGGCCGCCTATGAAGAAAGTCTAGGTGCCGAAAAGATGTTTGGAGAATCTTCCTGTGAATGTCGTCATGACACCACACATGAAGAAGACAAACCCCAGACCACAGGCTTCATACGGTCCAAAGGCTTCATACAGACAGAGGACCCACCTGAGTCGCACTAACGCAAATGTTTTGCAGGGAAACCTTACTCAGGCCTATGAATATGAGCGCGTCTCATCAAACCGCCATGTTCATAAGACTAAGAACTACTCTGCTTATTCTTATGAGTACTATTGTCCACCTGCAAGACTTTTTGCTAGGGCTCCAAAGCCAAAGTTCTCAGATGCTGCACTTAGACTCATTGCTTCGAAGCCACCCTTGAAGATGTGGGTGGCTAAGAAAGCTTAGCTCTCTTTTGCAGGGAAAGGTCTCCAGCCGAAAACCAAAATCGTCTGAAGCTATTGTTGGGGACCTTAAACATCTTGTAGGGCGCAAGATCAAATGCCCAAATGGTCTTATTATGAATTTTGTTCCTGAGTGGCTTGCTACTTGCCCTATCAGTCCCAACCTTGATCTAAGCTTTCATAATCCACTTGCTCGTCAAATGTTTATGCTTCACAATTCTCTTCGTGAAGCCTATCCCCCTAACTGCATTGTAGGGTACGACACCGGCTGCTTCAGAATGGATTATTGATAGTGGGTGTCGGTGTCAAAACCGGCGGATCTCGGGTAGGGGGTCCCGAACTGTGCGTCTAGGCCGGATGGTAACAGGAGGCTGGGGACACTTTGTTTTACCCAGGTTCGGGCCCTCTCGATGGAGGTAATACCCTACTCCTGCTTGATTAATATTGATGATATGGGTAGTACAAGAGTAGATCTACCACGAGATCAAGGAGGCTAAACCCTAGAAGCTAGCCTATGGTATGATTGTTGTGTATGGAGTTGATCGCCTACGGACTACAACCCTCCGGTTTATATAGACACCGGATAGGGTTAGGGTTACATAGAGTCGGTTACAATGGTAGGAGATCTTGAATATCCGCATCGCCAAGCTTGCCTTCCACGCTAAGGAAAGTCCCATCCGGACACGGGACGGAGTCTTCAATCTTGTATCTTCATAGTCCTGGAGTCCGGCTGAAGGTATAGTCCGGCTACCCGAACACCCCCTAATCCAGGACTCCCTCAGTAGCCCCTGAACCAGGCTTCAATGACGACGAGTCCGGCGCGCAAATTGTCTTCGGCATTGCAAGGCGGGTTCCTCCTCCAAATCCTTCATAGAAGATTGTAAACACCAAGAGTAGTGTCCGGCTCTGCAAAATAAGCTTCCACATATTGCCATAGAGAGAATGATATAAACACAAATCAAATCTGCTGACGTATTTCGTAGTGCATACATCACACTACGGCCAAGTCCTTTACTCGAATCATTTTTACTTTTCCACCTCAGCATGTTTTGCGAGGCGGTTTCCTTGGCACGTCTTGTCAAAGCAGAGATCGTGTACCCTTTTTACGGGATTCTCATCAATACGGACGTGGGTAACCCTAACCGCGCCATTTACCACGGCGCTTGGGAGGCAAGCGAGTTTTATTAGGCAGGCGGGGACGCATAACCGCATCCGCCCATATAAGGGGATAAGGATCCACCTTTTTACCTACGCCTTCTTCCTCCTTTCCCTATCCATCTCCTGCGCACTTGAGCTCCAGCGCCCAAGCCCGCACTTCCCGCCTCAACCTTCTCCAGCAATGTCCGGAGCGGGAGGCAAGTGGATGGTCTCCTCCGTCACGGAGGGCCATGTCAAAAAGCTAAGGAAGGCCGGATACTTGTCCAAAGACCTCGCGCACTGGCTTCCCGAGGAGGGGCAGCTTCTCCCCACCCCAAGGCCCCATGAGAGGGTAGTATTCCTTCCCCACTTCCTCCGCGGACTGGGTTTTCCACTTCACCCATTTGTCCGGGGGCTCATGTTCTACTACGGCCTGGATTTCCACGATCTGTCCCTGAACTTCGTCCTCAACATCTCGGCGTTTATCATCGTGTGCGAGGCTTTCCTCCGCATCTGCCCCCATTTCGGCCTCTGGCTCAAGACCTTCAACGTCAAGCCCAAGGTGGTGCGCGGCAGCCAAGCGGAGTGTGGAGGCGCCATGGCGGGCAAGATGGCCAACGTCCTATGGCTCGAGGGCTCCTTCATGGAGACTCTGAAGGGGTGGCAATCGTGGTGGTTTTACATCACCGAGCCGCGCGATCCAAAATGGATCGCAGCCCCCGAGTTCCGATCCGGACCTCCCATGCGGCTTATGTCCTGGAAAGAGACGGGCCTGTCGTGGGGCGACGAAAAAGAGCTGACCGGACAGCAAACATGCATCCAGTCCCTGGTGAGCAAGCCGATCAAGCTCGTCTATGTAGTCCAGGTTATGCTTGTCCGCCGGATCCTCCCGTGTCAACAACGGGACTTTAATCTGTGGGAGTTCGACCCGGCGCAGCATCGAACCCTTAACAGGCTCTTCGACACGACGTATGAAGACGTCTGGAGGGTGCTAACCAAAGGCGCCGAGGCTCCCACATCCACTTCCGAAGACCGCGGATACAGCTCGCAGCATCACGCTAGCGAGGTAAGCTATTTTCACTTTTTACAGGATGTTAAATTTTTTCATAGTTTGACTCTATGCGGGATCTAAACTCCCTTACCTTTGACAGGCTTGGCGGGCGAAGTCCGGATCGATTAACTGTCCGGCTCCCTTGCCCGAAGACCCAGCCCCAGCTCTACTAGTGAAGCTACTGGCTCCGGTGCCTTATGTGGTGCCGGAGAAGAAGGCCAAGAAGAAGAAGATCACGGGGACTCGAAAGAGTGCCCGGCGTATGGTGGTGTCGGACTCGTCGTCCGGCGAGTCCGAGACGCACTCCTCCCATGAAGACGAGGAGGAAGAAGAAACCTCTCCCCCTCCAGCGGGGGGAGGAAAGAAGAGGAAGGCCGCCCCAGTAGGGGGGGCGAAGGGTCCAAGAAGAGGAAAACCCCTCCGCCGGATTACGCCCCCGACGCCGACGAGGACGAAGAGGAGTGGCCGGACAGGGCCAGGCGTCCGGCGAGATCATAAGTATTCGGATACCAGAGTAACTCATGATATTCCTTTTGTTGCACAGCTTTCCCTAATGTCGAATATAATCATGCAGCCCACCCCGGGCCAACCTCAACGAGTCGTCGAGTGGCTCCCTGGATTCATCGGACGTGAACTCAGTTCTGCCCGTTGTCTCCCCCCGCACAGCAGACGACGCCGAGGTGGCGTCGCGACAAGCTCCGGGGCAGGAGGAGGTGGTCCTGGAGGAGCCGCAAGGCAACCTCCCAGACTCCAGGAGTAAAGGGTACAAGACCCCCCAGGGCTCCAAGTCCGGCTTTGAGCCGGACCCCGTGCCGGAATCTTCAACAATTCCGGACCGCGGCAGGCGAACTCCTTCCAAGGGGAGCAAGCCTTCTGAGCCGGCAGCCTCCGTCCAACCGGAGGCGCCGGACAATCTGCTGGAGGTGCTTGAAGGCGCCTCCATCGACGAGGAGCACCGTACTATTATGAGTACGGTGATCCAGAAGGTTCAATCCGCCAAGAGCGGTCTGACTGAAGCTTGTGCTAGCCTACTAATAGGCTTTGAGGTAAGTAAAAATATGTAAAAATATTACCGCATAGAGAGTAGCCCCTGATGCTCTTTTTGGCGTTCGGAAAGAAAAGCCTAATAGAGGATCTAGTAAATTTCGCAGGAGTCTAACAAAAAGAGTCAATATGCGTATGCAGGCTTCGCTGCTAGCCACCGTCGCACTGACTTCGGAGGTGGGTGCCCTGAAACAGGGACTCGAGCGGACCGAGCAAGAGCTCGGCCTTGCCAAGCGGCAGCTCGAGGAAAAAGAAGGTAGGAAATACCTTACAGAAAAAGTGCCTATAGAGAGGCGTGATTGCAAAAAATAATAGGATTGCACTGCTTATTATAGGGGCCACGACTGAGGTGGCGACCCTCAAGCAGGCGCTGTCTGAGACCAAAAAGAAAACGGCCGCGGAGCACACCAAGCGAGAGAAACTTGGGGCTCAGGTCGGCGAGGTGCAGCAAGAGCTTCAGGCTCTCATGAAAAAACATGAGAGTTTGGCGCTTGAGTCAAAGACCCAAGCGTCCGAGCTCGCGGCGGCCCTTGAGACTGCCAAGTCTGCCAAGGCCGAAGCCCAAAAGGCCCTCCAAGAGTTGGAGGAGGTGAAAAAGATAGCAGCGGGTAAGGCATTCTTTATGCAAAGCAGAAATATAAAAGTAAACTACTTGTTACTTACCCGAATCCGGAGTTCTCCAGGGGCATTCGCAGATCTTCCCCGCAATGTATACGATGCCGCCGCATTCTACCGAGCTGAAGAGGGCAGCTCGACGGAGAAGGTGTTCTGGTCTTAGTATGCTGAGGCCGGACACCCTGTGCCCTTCAGCGACCAGCTAAAACAGCTGGTCGAGCTCCACAAGGCGGCCGAACAGGCCATGAAGGGCTTCATAGTTCGGCTGTGGCCCGGAGAGGCCCTGCCTGGGAGCTACTTCGGGCTGGTGCGGCGGCTGGTGGAGGCCTGTCCAATGCTCGAGGTCATCAAGCGGTCCGTCTGCATCGAAGGAGCCCGTAGGGCCCTTGCCCGTGCGAAGGTGCACTGGGGTAAGCTGGACAGTGATAAGCTTGTGAGGGACGGGCTACCGCCAGGGAAGGAGCATCGCAAGCCCGAGAACTATTACAAGGATGTTCTTGCAGGTGCCCGCTTTGTGGCGGATGAATGTACCAAGGATGTAATTTTTGAATAAACTCGCTCGTTTTTATCCTGTGCGCTTAAAACTTGTTCATAGGCGCTTTAAGCAATGCTTGTTGAATTTAAAACATTATTTTTTGTGCGGCCGTTTATCAAAAAATTGAGAGATGGCCAGTCGTCGGCTTCTGCCCCCATGCCACTAGTGCTGGGGTGCTCGGGATAAACCTGAGCGCTCTTTTTCCCATAGTTGGGTCCTTCGAGGGAGGCGCTCAGCACAACGAACCAGGCAATCGGACTATAATGCTTGAACACTCTCACTTAGCCATAGAACTTTATAATTTTAAATTTCGGCGAAGCCCCTAGTTCGGAAGACCGAGTTCGGGGCGCTATCCACGCGTTGGTCGGGGTTATCCAGCTCCTCGCTCGAAGCGGCATAAGCCTTTAGGGACTCGAAAAACCTCTCGAACAGCGACCGGTCTCTCGCCTCATCATGACAGTCAGTTTTAGCTTTCTCCACTGAGGTGCTTAACCCAGCTCAACCGGGGCACAATCGCAATGGTTCTCCTAGTGCTACCTTAGCCGATATAGCGGAAACTGCCGTGTCTTCATTGTTGTCGTTGTTAACGCGGCGTTTTTGCTTATTCCGACGTGTCCTGCCACTTTTGTCCTTGGTATCCGAATTATCAGGGTTCTTTGATAAGTTGTTACTGCGAGCTAGCCAGCTATCTTCTCCCGCGCAAAAGCGGGTCATGAGTGTCGTGAGGGCTGCCATGGATTTCGGCTTTTCCTGTCCCAGGTGCCGGGTAAGCCACTCGTCGCGGATGTTATGCTTGAAGGCTGCTAGGGCCTCTGCGTCCGGACAGTCAACTATCTGGTTTTTCTTTGTTAGGAACCGTGTCCAGAATTGTCTGGTCGATTCTTCTGGCAGCTGAATTATGTGGCTTAAGTCGTCGGCATCCGGCGGTCGCACGTAAGTGCCCTGGAAGTTGTCGAGGAATGCGTCTTCCAGGTCCTCCCAAGAACCAATTGAGTCTGCTGGCAAGCTGTTAAGCCAATGCTGGGTCGGTCCTTTAAGTTTGAGCGGGAGGTATTTGATGGCGTGTAGATCATTGCCGCGTGCCATGTGGATGTGAAGGAGATAATCCTCGATCCATATCGCCGGATCTGTTGTGCCATCGTATGATTCGATGTTTACGGGTTTGAAACCCTCTGGGATTTTATGATCCATTACTTCATTCGTGAAGCATAGCGGGTGTGCGGCGCCTCTGTACTGGGCTATATCACGATGCAGCTCGGAAGAGCTATGTCTATTGTGTTCGGCTCGGATGGATTTGTTGTATCCGGAGTGAAGATCATTGTCACATGCCTTAGGGCGCCTGCGCGATCCGTAGATCGATCTTGTTTGTCTTGCCTTATCCTCCAGTATGTCGCGCAGGTCGGGTGCATTTTCCCATGCCTTAGTTGAGCGGCGTCGGGGCATGGCTTGGGTGGAGGGCCGAGAGGCCTCTCTGTCGCGGCCGCGAGGTGGCCGGTCTGCCATGTCATGCGCTGGTGATGTAGGTGCTTCCTCCTCCGATCGGGATAGCGGCCTGCGCTTCGGGTAACTCTTGGAGGGGCGTTCGAGTTCATACTCTTCGGCCGCAAGGACTTCAGTCCATCTGTCAGCTAGCAAATCTTGGGCAGCTCTAAGCTGTTGCTGCTTTTTCTTGAGGCTGCTTGCCGTGGCTAAAAGCCTGCGTTTAAAACGCTCTTGTTCAGCGGGGTCTGATGGTATGATGAATTCGTCGTCATCGAGGCTTGCCTCGTCTTCGGAGGGAGGCGTATAGTTATCATCCTCGATCTCTAGGTCTGCCGCTCTATCATGAGGGCTGACTTCTCCATTTTCCTGTGCCGAATCTTGCTGAGGTGGGTGTTCTTCGGCGCTATCCGGGGTAGTATTTTCTCCCGTGCCGGAATCACCGTTTTTGCTTTGGCGGGATTTAGAGCGGCACCGCTGATACCGGCGCTTTGGCTGTTTCTTGGGGGCATCATCCCCCACCGTTCCGTCGCCATCTCCATCTTTTGGAGTATCCACCATATATATGTCATATGACGAGGTGGCCTTCCAGCGCCCTACAGGTGCTGGTTCCTGTTCGTCTCCTACATCGTCGTCCATGCCGTCGATGTCTTCGGAGCTGAAGTCAAGCATGTCAGTTAGATCGTCGACAGTGGCTACAAAGTGGGTGGTGGGTGGGCTTTGAATTTCCTCATCGTCCGTATTCCACCCTCGCTGACCATAGTCCGGCCAGGGCTCTCTTGATAAAGAGAGAGACTTAAGAGTATTCAGGATGTCGCCAAAAGGTGAATGCTGAAAGATGTCTGCGGCGGTGAACTCCATTATCGGCGCCCAATCGGATTTGATTGGCAGGGGCGCGGGGGGTTCGGAGTCCGGGAAGGAGTCCGGATCCTTGGAGTCACGGATAGTGCAGAGTGTGGGGCTAGCGTTCAGCTTGATCGCCTCTGAGATCGCAGCCCCTGAGGCAGCGTCCAACCGCTGATCCTCGATCGGCGCAGTAGGCTCCGAAACAATGGTCGAAACCGATGCGTGTGTGGCCCCCAAGGAGCTGTTCGGCGGCAGAGCTATATCATGCCCATCAAGACAGTGCGGCGAGCTTGGCTGTGGCTCGAATCCGTTGAAGATCAAGTCTCCGCGGATGTCAGCCGTGTAGTTTAGGCTTCCAAACCTGAACTGATGGCCAGGGGCGTAGCTTTCGATCTGCTCAAGGTGGCCGAGCGAATTGGCCTGCAGAGCGAAGCCGCCGAAGACGAAGATCTGTCTGGGGAGAATAGTCTCACCCTGGACCGTATCATTGTTGATGATCAAAGGAGCCATCGGGCCTAAAGGCGATGACACAGAGGAACTCTCAATGAAAGCACCAGTGTCGGTGTCAAAACCGGCGGATCTCGGGTAGGGGGTCCCGAACTGTGCGTCTAGGCCGGATGGTAACAGGAGGCTGGGGACACTTTGTTTTACCCAGGTTCGGGCCCTCTCGATGGAGGTAATACCCTACTCCTGCTTGATTAATATTGATGATATGGGTAGTACAAGAGTAGATCTACCACGAGATCAAGGAGGCTAAACCCTAGAAGCTAGCCTATGGTATGATTGTTGTGTATGGAGTTGATCACCTACGGACTACAACCCTCCTGTTTATATAGACACCGGATAGGGTTAGGGTTACATAGAGTCGGTTACAATGGTAGGAGATCTTGAATATCCGCATCGCCAAGCTTGCCTTCCACGCCAAGGAAAGTCGCATCCGGACACGGGACGGAGTCTTCAATCTTGTATCTTCATAGTCCTGGAGTCCGGCTGAAGGTATAGTCCGGCTACCCGAACACCCCCTAATCCAGGACTCCCTCAGTGGGTGTACTAATCACATGACTGGCAAGCAAAGTCTTCTTATGGACTCAACCTTACGTCCATCTGACAAAAGTCACATCACGTTTGTTGACACTGGTAAAAGCAAGGTATTGGGTCTAGGTAGAGTTGCAATCTCAAGGGATCAACACATGGATAAAGTCATGCTTGTTGAATCCCTTGGTTTCAACTTAATGTCTGTCTCAATGCTTTGCGATTTAAACATGATTGTGATGTTTGGAAAATATCGTTGCCTTGTTCTAATGGAATCTGACAAGTCTCTAGTTTTTGAAGGGTATCGGAAAGATGATTTGTACATGGTAGATTTATCAGCAGGACCACAACTTGCCGTATGTCTTCTAGCAAAAGCTTCAGAATGCTGGCTCTGGCATCGGAGGATAGGGAATGCTGGCATGAGGAACTTGCACACTCTTGCAAGAAAGAAGAATATCATAGGCATCGAGGGCGTCAAGTCCAAGAAGGATCACTTATGCGGTGCCTGTGAAGCAGGAAAGATGACGAGGGACAAGCATCCCTCAAAGACAATCATGACAACGACTCAACCCTTCGAACTGCTCCACATGGACCTTTTCGGTCCCACTCATTACTCAACTCTTACTACTACTGATTTTCTCTATGGCTTTGTCATTGTTGATGATTATTCAAGATTTACTTGGGTGCATATAATCCTCTACAAGACTGAAGTGCAGGATGTCTTCACACGCTTCGCCAATCGAGCCATGAACAACTATGGCATCAAGATAAAGCACATCAGAAGTGACAATGGCACTAAATTCAAGAACACTGGCCTAGATACGTATCTTGATACTTTGGGCATCACACATGAATTCTTAGCTCCGTACACGCCGCAGCAGAATGGCGTCGTGGAACGCAAGAACAGAACACTTATTGAGATGGCCCGGACGATGCTTGATGAATACAAGACTCCAAGAAAATTCTGGCATGAAGCCATTGATACTGCATGCCATATCATCAACCGTGTTTATCTTCACAAGCTTCTCAACAAGACATCCTATGAGCTCCTTACTGGCAAGAAGCCAAATGTCAGTTACTTCAGAGTATTTGGTGCCAGGTGCTGGATCAAGGATCCACATCACACTTCAAAATTTGCACCAAAAGCACATGAAGGTTTTATGCTTGGATATGGAAAGGATTCGCACTCCTACAGAGTCTTCAACCTCTTTCACTATAAAGTGGTTGAAACTGTGGATGTGCCGTTCGATGAGACTAACGGCTCGCAAAGAGAGCACCTGCCAAATGTGCTAGATGAAGTTCCTTCCAGTGAATCAAACTTATGGGAACTGGAGAAATCATACCATCTGAAGCTCAACCTGAAGAGGAACTTATCATCTCCGCACCTGATCAACCTGAAGACAATGCTCAGCCTGAAGACAATCCTTCTAACGATGACAATGATCAGCAAGAGCAAAATCTTCGTCCTGTACATCCTCGTGTTGCAAATGAAGTACAGATTGAGAGAATAATTGATAGCATCAATGCACCAGGTCCACTCACTCGTTTAAGGGCAACACAACTGGCAAATTTCTGTGGGCACTTCGCATTCGTCTCAATATCTGAACCCAAGAAAGTTGATGAAGCCTTCATGGAACCTGAATGGATTCAAGCTATGCAAGAAGAGCTTCAACAGTTTGAGCTGAATAATGTATGGGAACTGGTTAAGCGTCCTGATCCTCGTAAGCACAATATAATAGGCACTAAATGGATATATCGCAACAAGCAAGATGAGCATGGTCAAGTTGTCAGAAACAAAGCTCGTCTTGTTGCTCAAGGATACACTCAAGTTGAGGGGATTGACTTCGATGAAACATTTTCTCCTGTGGCTAGGCTTGAAGCCATACGCATACTGCTAGCCTATGCAAATCATCATAACATTCTTCTGTATCAAATGGACGTGAAGAGCGCTTTTCTCAATGGTAAGATTGAAGAAGAAGTGTATGTTGCACAACCGCCTGGCTTTGAAGATCCAAAACATCCTCACATGGTGTACAAGCTCAACAAGGCAATGTATGGCCTCAAACAAGCCCCTCGGGCTTGGTATGACACACTCAAAGACTTCCTGAAGAGCAAAGGCTTCAAACCTGGTTCCCTCGACCCCACTCTCTTCACGAAGACATATGATGGTGAACTGTTTGTGTGCCAAATATATGTGGATGACATTATCTTCGGCTGCACCAATCAGAAATACAGTGAAGAGTTTGGATATATGATGCAAGAGCAATATCAGATGTCCATGATGGGTGAGCTGAAGTTCTTCCTTGGTCTTCAAATACGTCAGCAACGCAACGACATCTTTATATCTCAAGAGAAATACCTCAAAGATTGCCTGAAGAAATTTGGGATGCAAGATTGCAAAGGCTTCACGACGCCAATGTCAGCCAAACATCATCTGGGTCCCGACGACAATGGTAAAGAGTTCGATCAAAAGGTATACCGATCCATGATTGGTTCCTTTCTTTATTTATGTGCATCTAGGCCAGATATCATGCTTAGTGTTTGCATGTGTGCCCGGTTCCAAGCGGCACCAAAGGAATCGCATCGCTTAGCTGTGAAGTGAATTCTTAGATATTTGGCTCACACCCCAACACTAGAATTATGGTATCCAAAGGGCTCAGAGTTTGATCTAGTTGGATTCTCGGATGCTGATTATGCTGGTGACAAGGTGGATCGCAAGTCTACATCAGGCACATGTCATTTTCTGGGACGATCACTTGTATGTTGGTCTTCAAAGAAGCAGAACTGTGTATCTCTCTCCACTGCTGAATCTGAATACATTGCTGCTGGATCATGCTGCGCTCAGCTTCTATGGATGAAGCAAACACTCAAAGACTATGGCATTCATCTGAAGCAAGTGCCACTCTACTGCGACAACGAAAGCGCCATCAAGATTGCCAACAACCCAGTTCAGCACTCGAAGACAAAGCACATTGAAATTCGTCATCACTTTCTCAGAGATCATGTTATGAAGGAAGATATTGATATCATACACGTCAACATTGAAGAACAATTGGCAGATATCTTCACCAAGCCCTTGGATGAGAAGAGCTTTTGCAAGTTATGGTGTGAGCTAAATATCTTGGAATCCTCAAATGTCCTGTGATCAGGCACACATCCTAACACCTAAACATGTTGATGACATAGATGTGCAACACACGAAGTAAAGTATATCTTCAATCAATGAAGACTTATATTCTGAGTGTGAATACATTAACATGGAATTTGACTTCGGAGCACCACGATAATTGTGCGCCGTGTCTGGCTCTAATACTTCCTATACGGTAGGTAACACCACCACCAAATTCTTCTATTTGAAGTGTTTTACTCATGGCGTTACATTTGCTATGTCTTCACATTTGGTTTGTCTTCAATTTCAACTTGTCTTCATGATTATCTTCACTATGTTGATTTGATTGTCTTCTGATATATACATATTAGTGTTCTGTCCTCTACAGCATTCACTTATAGCTACGTATTCCTTGTTGAATCTTTTGAACTAAGTGAATGTGATCGGACCCTAATCTCTCTATGCTTTCTATCTCAAACTCTATCTGTCCAAATCATATGCATTCTATTGAAACTGTCGAATGTCTTCTCTGCGTCCTTGTCAGCAGAAGATACAGAGACAAACATTAAGTCTGTTTTAAATGCTCTATCCTTATTGCCTGAAATCTGAAGAAGCCGGAACGACCATCTGACAGTTCGGGCGGGCGTGGGAACATGGGACAACTCCGAGTATGTTGCATGCTTGCCACGTGTCCCTCAGATGTGAACCGCCAGGGGCACCTGCGTAATTACACTGTGCCGCATACTTCCTTATAAATACATGTCCCCTGTGGTCAAGAAAACCTTCTTCCACCTCTCCACCTCGTCAAAACCCTAGCGCCACCGCTAGCTCATGACGACGCCGACAACGAAGCGCTTAGCTGCCGCGACTTCACCGACGCCGTCCTCACGCCGGCCGCGGTCATCATCCTCTCCGCCGCCGTCGTAGGTGTCCTCCGTCGCCAAGTTAGGGCACGGTGGATTGAACTGCTCGGTCTCTTACTCTTCCCATCTAATAGTTCATCGTGTGGTAAATAAAACTCTCTTTTTACCATCTTTTTGATCCTAAAAGATTCATCCTATTTACCGAAAGTGCTTTCTGCCTACTCAATGTTAGATCTATCATGTCTGCATCTCATATAATGCCTAGTATATTCACTTAAGCTTCATAACGAGTTAGATTCCTCACTTGTACCTATTCCTGGATTCGTACAAATCTGGAACCAACTTCAGACACATAAGTGAATGTCTTCGCACCATGAGGTCAATGTCTTCAAACTGATTTATCTTCAAAATCTTCTGAGAATGCATATGACCTCTCCCCTTCCCTCGCATCTCTAATGCTGTCACAGGTACATGTCCCTGGGAGAATCCCTTGATTCTCATAGTCTGCATTCATTTTGCAGAATTCTTACAGCATCACATTAACTCTCCCGAAGCCAGTTCCTGTTTGACCAGCAAGCGGAAGCCTTTGAAGCCTTTGAACGTCTTGAAGCCATTCAGTTTGAAGTTCATGGCTACAGAGAAATCAGCAAGGAAGGGTGGCAGACAGCGTCAAGGGGGAACATCAAGAGATCTACCTGATGACCTCTCAGAGCTGTACAAGACAGATCCAGAAGAGGATTACAATCAGCGCAAGACATGAATCCAATGGATTCAAAGATATTGGGCCGAACAATGGTTTAAATACAAGTTTGTGACCCAGGAGTATGCTGAGAAGAATGCCATCAAGAGTCCTTGGGGTGACATTCTCTTCCGAAGCCTTCCACCCAAGACCAGAGCTGAAGCTATTGCTCAGGGTTTCTATCCCTGTATAGTCTGTGGACCACAGCCTGAAAATGCCGACCCATCATCACTGCTCTGGTGTCGTGACGATAATCTCTTCAAGCGCAACTTCCAACACACAAAGGCATCGGCCAAGGAAAATAAGAAGTCATTGGGACTAGACTTCAACCCTGGTCCTTCTACTCCCCGGGCTAACGGCACACGTGATGCTGAACCCAATATCATCGGACCTTTCTACAACCTTGATGACCTTATCACTCACATTTCTGTTCAAGGTGCCAAAGTGGATCATTCTGATGATGATGCCGACACTGATGAAGCCCCAGCTCCTACTCCATAGCCGTAGAAGCAAAAGAAGGCTAAAGCTTCAAAGCAGCAGCTCCTCCAAAAGCTTCACATGCGAAGCCACTGGCTACTGCACCTCCTGAAGACAGTGTGCAGTCTGAAGATCTATCACGTATCTTCAAGAAGACGGAGATGAAAAAGAATACTGATCAGGCATTGACCCTTGCTGCCATTCTGCGAGACGAACACATTGATTTGTCTAGTGATGAAGATCTTGCAGATGACGCTCTTGAGAAACTGATTAAGAGCAAGGAAGAAGCAGAAATCTTCAATGATTTTCCTCTCTTTGATGTGGCAATCATCGACAACTTCATTGATGAGTGGTTTGAAACCCCCAATCTCAACTTTGAAGATCTACAACTTCCAATTGGCCTCAGCGTCTCTTTCACTAGCGCCATTGCTTCTGAGCTAGCTCTAGCTCAGCGCATCGTTGAACTGAAGCACAAGATCGACTATGAGAAAGCTCAGTTCAAGAAGCACATGGCAAAGCTCAGCGTGCAAGATGTCAAAAACTTCAAGGTTATGCTGCACGAGCTCAAGGAAGCTTTTCTCAAGAAACGAGAAGAAGCTAAAGGTTCTCGTGAGCGCATGAAGAGTCTGGCTGACAAGTGCGTGCAAGCCTACAATGAAGCTGAGAAGCGCAAGGCTCTTGGACGTCCTGGCATCGACCCCAGAATGCCTGCAAAGAAGAAGAAGCCATCGACTGACAAATCTGCACCTTCAAGGCGGGAAGAACCTCGCATTGTCTTCCCAAGCAGCATGTCCGGCTCGAAGCCAAAGGTCAAGTCAACCATTTCAGAACTGAAGAAGACAAGAGCTGCTGAGGCTGAAGCCAGAAAGAGGAAAAATCCTGAAGCTTCTGATGTCGCTCCCTCCAAGAAGAAGCACAAAACCAAGAAAGATCGGGCTGCTCCCACAAAGCCCCTTGTTGTCGAGCCCATCTCGGTTGCTCATCCTGACTCTTCGCATCAAGAACGACGGATGGTAGTTCAGGAGCCTGCTTCCACAGAGTCTCCTGAAGCTGAAGACATTCCAGCAGTTGACCCCACCGCTGCTGAAGACATTGGTCACCATGACAATGTTGAAGATGATGTAGTTCTTCCTCAGATCGAGCACAACTTGGTATCATCGCCTGTTCTCACGAACAGCAAACTCATCAGCATTGGTCATCCTCTGACGCCAATTGCTCAGGATGCATCATGGGCTGATCACCCACAACAACAAGACACCCTGAGTACTCCCCAACAATAAGTCACCCCACCAGTGCAAGAAGAAGAAGATGACTTTGAGGCCCAACCAACTCCATCTCCACAGGCGTCGCCAGCGTTACGCAGGCTTCACAAAGGACCAAGGCCCCAAGTCCCTCTTTCGAGCGTTCCAGAAGGAGAAGTGCACCACCAATCTGTTGCACGTCAGGTGTTCCCAGAAGCCACTCCTACTGTGAATGCCTCCGAGTCTGAAGCTAAAGTTGCTGAAGACAATCCGGCTGCATCAGCCGAAGAAAAACAAGCAGAAGAACATGTCCCTACTCCCTCATCACTGAAGAAGTTGTTCCTGAAGTGAACGTGTCAGTGCCCGACCCTCCAGCTCCTCAAGTGGAGGTTGAGAATCCTGAGGCTGCCACCACTAACACCACTGAAGCCAATGACATCGTCATGGCTGAAGACAATGTGGAGCCTGCACCAAACACTATGCCAGAAGCCAATGAAGCCAATGATGCATCTGCAACAGATGTGCAGCCTAACGCCTCTGTTGATATCACTGCTCCTGTTCCGCCACCAAGGCCACATACTATCAAGCAAGCATACAACTATGGCCAGCTTATCACTGTCAAATGGCCTCTTCTTGTTCCTCCACCTGCTGCTGGTCCCCAATTTGACTATCACGTCGAACGCATGCCTCAGGTTCAGAAGCCAATGCCAAGGCTGCCTAGGTTTCCAGTCACTGCATCTGCACCCGGATCATTCAATATCAATGGCTTCAAAGCACACAACACCTTCTCTGATAGTGCCAAGAACCCCTACTCTAAGGCAAGAATATCTTCTGATCGGTTCTGGAGCTATCAGCAGTGCAGTTATTACTCATGCATCTTATACAATCAAGGTCGCATTTTTCCACATATGCATCTTGACACTGAAGCCATAACTGGTCTGCCCTGTTTGGAAGAAGCGCTGGATTGCTTCAGAGAGTCTGTCTTGTTGTAGTTCGTCACTGACAAGGAGCACTGGAACGAAGAATTGCTGCTCCAATTCTATGCCACTCTTCATATTCGTGGCTACAACAGGGATCCGAAGACTTGGGTCCTTGAGTGGATGACAGGCAATGTTCATCATGAAGCCAAAGCCTTTGATGTCATTGAGCTCACTGGCCTGCCCACTCCAGGTGATCTTTATGAACCTGGTTGTCAGCTTCACGGTGCTGCTATGGAAAGCATTTTTCACAAGCCTGAACGCAACATGAGTCAGATGCTTAGCATGATGAAGCCTTTGCCTCCCGATGCTGAATATCCTAAGGAGTTCTTTGTTGAA
Source organism: Triticum aestivum (assembly GCF_018294505.1). Lineage (NCBI taxonomy): Eukaryota > Viridiplantae > Streptophyta > Magnoliopsida > Poales > Poaceae > Triticum > Triticum aestivum. Next base: position 430,930,624 of record NC_057794.1, on the reverse strand, counting down.
GACCTTGAGTATCTGCCACGTACTATCTATCACATTATAAGGCGAACTCTCTGGCCCATCAAAGGACATTCTCCACATGCAAAGCTTGAAGGTGCAATGAAGACTTTGGTCTTCCATATTCTTCACGGCAAAAGCTTCAATGCACAAGACTTCTTCATCCGCCAACTTGCTGCATCAGGATCTGATCTCTTTGGCTTGAAGTTTTACGCTCCATGGATTATGCGTCTGATCAAACTACACTCAGCTGTCACCTATCAGCCCTCTGCTCGCAATCATCTGATTTTTCTGCCTGACGTCGATATGTCAGTTGAAGCCATCTATCCAGAGCCTGCCAAGGAGCCCCTTAGTCTTCAAAATGCTGATAATCAAAGCTTCTCACAACACATTGAAGGAGTCCCAGCAGTCACTCGTGTTTATCCTCTGGCTGGTACTACCCGTGCACCTCATCGTGCCCTCACTGAAGCCACTAAAAGCACCATTGCACAACGGCCTAAGAAGCGATATCGTGTTCTCAATGACCGAGAGCTTCTGGTTGCCCTTCATCAGAAACAGGATAAGCATCATGACTGGCTGAAGCGCCAAATGAAAATCCTCTTGGTGGATGTAAACAGGATTCTCAACCTTGCCACCAAGAATGCCTTTGTCGCCCATGAAACTTTTCAGTGTACATGGAAAGGGCTGATGCTTATGTGTTCTGAAGATGGTCTTCAAGATGATGGCTTCTCTGAACGCTTCAAGTTTGACTCAACACCTCTGAGAAGGACTGTGCTGTGGCGTACTCCGTCTCTTGAAGACTCTGAGTTCTCCTCCTTTGCTGCAACAGTGAATGCATGTGTCATCGATGATGAAGACGATGCTACTTCACCACCTTCAGCGTGAATCGACACTGCACCAAGTTCGTCTGCACCGCCAACCAACACCGATGACCCTGCTGCTTCACCAACTCCTCATGGGAACGAGTAGGTGCTCTATGTCTTCAAACCTTTTTGGTCCTTACTGACAAAAGGGGGAGAAGCATATGAGTTTGATAGTCTTCAAGCGGGTCCATATGGGCGGTGGTTTTATATTTTGCCTAGTGTTTACAACTCTCACTTTTTGATACATTTGGTTCTTTGAGTTGTAACACTTAAACTCGATGGTCGTCTGCTACTTATTTGCTATTCTATGGTGTGATGATAACTTCCGCACTTAGGTCATTCTGCAGACGTCCATTTTTCATTATGCATGTCATTATCTTCACATACTTTTCATGCATGATGAATTGTCGTAATAAGTTGAAGAGGATCTCCACAAGTACAACCTGCCATGTGCATTTGCATTCCAAAAGCAAATTACTTATATGCACATCTTCAGGGGGAGCATTTGCCACTTATGAAGACAATACATAAATCCTTTACATTTCACATACTTTTATCCCCGTTGAAAACTTCAACCAGTTTGTCATCAATCACCAAAAAGGGGGAGATTGTAAGTGCATCTAGTGCCACCCCTAGTTGGTTTTGGAGTATTGACGACAAACCTGGTTGAGGAACTAATGTGTTTGTGAGAATTACAGGATAACACAGGTAGTACTCCCTCATTGATTCGGTTTATCTACCGGAGATGACCCCTAAAAATGTATGAAGACATTGAAGACAATGGTGGTATGTGAAGATATTCACATTGAAGACTATGACAAGAGAACACATTGCGTGAAGATTATGGGGCGCGAAGACATAGTTGTTTCGTTGTCTCCTTTTCTTCTTTGTTGAGTCATAGGAATCACTGTACTGTTAAGTGGGGTCCAAGTGAACAAAGTCAGAGTGACTGAAGTGATGCTCAACCAAAATCCTATGTCTTCGAGCGAAGACAATGAGAGCAAATCTTATCCAGAGCTGGATGAGTCAGCTTTGCTTGTAGCCCAAGTAAAGTTGTCGCGTGTGTTTGAAATCTGACCGTTGGAACACGTGTCAGTTCCTTAGTGACCCAAGGTCATTTCGGACAAATCAGATCGGGTTGCCTAGTGGCTATAAATAGCCCACCCCCTACAACCATAAATGGTTGGCTGCTCAGAGTTAGTGTACGGCTTTTGCCGTTTGAGAGCAACCCACCTCGAAGCCTTTGAGAGAGAATTCCTTGCGAGGATAAAGCCCTAACCAACCAGAGCCAAAGAGTGTTAGGCATCACTGAAGTCTTCATGTCTGTGTGATTTGAAGACTTATTACACTTGAGGACTGTGAATCCTCCAGCCGGTTAGGCGTCGCGTTCTGAGCATCCAAGAGTCATTGTGGATCGCCAGTGAACAAAGTCTGTGAAGGTTTGGGAGTCTACCTTGAAGACTTACCATAGTGATTGGGCGAGGACTGGGTGTCCTTAGCTCAAGGGGAATAAGGTGAAGACGCGGTCTTCTGAGTTGAATCTCAGCCTCCCTAACCAGACGTACAGTTGTCACAGCAACTGGAACTGGTCCAACAAATCATTGTCTTCAACGAGTCACTGGTTTCGTCCTTCCCATTCCTTTACTTACTGTTGGCCCTGGTGAAGTCATTGTATGATTGCATTATCTTTTGTCTTCACTGAGTAACTCATTGTTCTGATTGGCTTCACACTATCTTCCTACCTGATCTATACTGCCTAGATGCTATTAGTCATTGTGCTTTCACTTCATTGAATACTTGACTATGGCTTGCTTAGTGTAGTCTACCTTCCGCTGCATGGTAATAGGTTTATTTCTATCGTTTGTCTTCGAAACTTCCATGTTTTGAAGACTTTCATAAAAATTGCCTATTCACCCCCCTCTAGTTGATCACTAGCACTTTCAAGTAGTATTTCTACTTGGTGCAAAGAATTTGGCTAGCATGAGTGGGAAAGACAAGCTCAACATGTTGGATGATCCATGACAATATAATTTGTTTCGGATGTAAGAAAGCATAACCCACTACATTGTCTTCCTTGTCCAACATCAACTTTTTAGCATGTCATTTTAATGAGTGCTCACAATCATAAAAGATGTCCATGATAGTATATTTATATGTGAAAACCTCTCTTTCTTTATTACTTCCTATTAATTGCGACGATGACTAAAACTATGTTTGTCAACTCTCAATAACTTTTATTCATCATACTCTTTATATGTGAAGTCATTACTCTCCATAAGATAAATATGATCTCTTTATTTCTTTTTATTCTTTCTCTTTTTTCCCAAGATCATAACAAGATAACCAAGCCCTTGACTCAAAACTAATCTTTATTATATATATCTCACGGACTAGATTACATAAAAGGATCATAAAGCAAAACTCAAAACTAGATCATACTAAACTTTATTCTACTAGATCAAGATATAATCAAAAAGGACCGAACTAAGAAAAACAGTAAAGATAGAAGTGTGATGGTGATACGATACCGGGGCACTCCCCCAAGCTTGCCAGTTGCCAAGGCGAGTGCCTATACCCATGTATTTGTGTCTCTTTCTTCGGAGGTGGTGATGTGATATTCTTGGCGGTGATGCCCCTCTGGATGCGATTCTCTTCCTCGAGCTTATTAACTTGTTGCTTGAGGTCCATTATTTCCTTACGAAGCTTACCCGTGAGGGCTAAAGCTCCTTTCACCCATGGATGTTGCATAGCTGCGGGAGAACAAGTAACACTCTTTTTCGTATTTTCATAAGAAAGAAATTTAACATTGGAGGGGATGACCGAGTTTGGAATAGCTAAGCTCTGTAGTTCCCCCATTGTGAATCCGGCTTGGAAACGAGAAGCAACTTATTGATCTTCCTCCATGGCATCTATCCTTTTCAAGTCGGCCTCCATCTCTTCCTCCGTTGATGGCCCAAAGTGGTCAGCATCACTATTTTCTCCTGGTCCCGGTGCCAGATGAGACACCCGGCTCTCCCCGACTGACTCTTGAGAAGACATCTTGCTCTAATCTGCGGTAGAGACAACTTTTCAGATCACGGGTTCCGGCAAAACCCTCAAGGTTCGAACACTGGGGTGCGTGCGAAGATCTCCCCTCTACTAATCCACGTCCTAGCTTTACTAAGATCTTACGGGCTAACTCGACGAGCTCGCAACACGAAGGACACAAGATTTATACTGGTTCGGGCCACCGTTGTGGTGTAATACCCTACTCTTGTGTGGTGTGGTGGATTGCCTCTTGGGCTGAGGATGAATAGTACAAGGGGAAGAACAGCCTCCTGAGGAGAGGTGTTCTTGTGCTTGGTGAACTTGTGGTTGTCTTGTTCTCTCTTGGTCCGACTGATTGATCGATCCCCCTAGCTATGGTGATGGCTAGTCCTATTTATAGAGGCCCTGGTCCTCTCCCCAAATATTGAGCGGGAAGGGAGCCAACAACGGCCAAATTTGAAAGGGGACAGCTAGTACAGCCTATCCTGACAAAAGTAGTCTTCGCCTGCAAAAGGCTCTGGTGGTGACGCCGTCTTGGGCTCCACGGTTACCTCCGTCTTGCTGTCCTTCTGGTCTTGGTCTTGTTGCACTGATATGGAAACCTTGGCTTGACGCCTCGGTACTCCGTGCCTACGCCTGCTTCCTTAGCACCGAAGAGGAAACAAGGACACTGTGCGTGTTGGCGCCCGCCTGGCCTTGGTTGTCATGGCTCACATCACTGGAACCTCGCGAGGTTTGCCTGGCCTTGATCACTTCGCCCCTCGTGAGTCAGCCTGGTGAGGCCGCCCCTGAGGGGGTCTTGTGTCGTCCGCCTCGCGAGGGTCTTGAGTCCTAGCTGGTGAAGATGGGTCGTATGGGCCTGCTCGCAGAGCCACGCCGTGGGACACAGGCAGGCAAGTCTGGGGACCTCCGTTCCCAGAACGCCGACACAACTCAAAACAAAAACAGAGGTTTGTGTCGTGGTACAGTAGTCAAAACCTTCGGGAGATTATATAATGAATTTTTACCGACCAAAAGAAGTATCGTGCAAGAAAACGGAGTCCGGAGGACGCACGAGGTGCCCACGAGGCAGGGGGCGCTCCCTCCACCCTCGTGGACACCTCGTGTCCTTTCCGGACTGCTTCTTATTTTCCTATTTTCTTAAATATTCCAAAACGGAGAAAATTTGCTATTAGAACTGTTTTGGAGTCGGTTTACTTACCATACCACATACCTATTCCTTTTCGGAGGCTGAAACGTTCTGGAAGGTGTCCCTTATATACTCCTCCGGGGTTACGGCTTCAATAACATTAGTTTCAACATTTATAGGATTACCTGAGATATAATGTTTGATTCTTTGACCGTTCACCACCCTCGGATTTGTGCCTTCGAAGTTGTTGATTTTTATGGCACCAGAACAATAGACCTCCTCGATAACGTAAGGACCTTCCCATTTAGAGAGGAATTTTCCTGCAAAAAATCTTGAATGAGAGTTGTATAACAATACATAATCACCTACATTAAACTCAAATTTTTGTATCCTTTTGTCATGCCATCTTTTAACTTTTTCTTTAAACAGTTTGGCATTCTCATAGGCCTGGGTTCTCCACTCATCAAGTGAGCTAATGTCAAACAGTCTCTTCTCACCGGCAAGTTTGAAGTCATAGTTGAGCTCTTTAATGGCCCAATATGCTTTATGTTCTAGTTCGAGAGGTAAGTGACATGCTTTTCCATAAACCATCTTATACGAAGACATACCCATAGGATTTTTATATGTAGTTTTATAGGCCCATAATGCATCGTCAAGTTTCTCGGACCAATTCTTTCTAGACCTATTAAGAGTTTTTTGCAAAATTAATTTAAGCTCTCTATTACTCAGTTCTACTTGACCACTAGACTGTGAGTGGTATGGAGATGCAATTCTATGATTAACATCATACTTAGCAAGCATTTTACGAAAAGCACCATGAATAAAATGTGAACCGCCATCAGTCATTAAGTATCTAGGGACTCCAAACCTCGAAAAAATAACTTCTTTAAGCATCTTAATAGAGGTGTTATGATCAGCACTACTAGTTGGAATAGCTTCTACCCACTTAGTAATGTAATCAACAACAACTAAAATATGTGTATACCCATTAGAGGAAGGAAACTGTCCCATATAATCAAAGCCCCAAACGTCAAATGGTTCAATAACAAGTGAATAATTATAGGCATTTCTTGACGTTTACTAATATTACCAGTTCTTTGACATTCATCACAAGACAAGACAAACTTACGGGCATCCTTGAAGAGAGTAGGCCAATAAAAACCGGATTGCAATACCTTATGTGCAGTTCTATCTCCAGCATGGTGTCCTCCATAAGCCTCAGAGTGACACTTGCGTAGGATCAGTTCCTATTCATGCTCAGGTACACAAAGTCTAATAACACCATCTACTCCTTCTTTATAAAGGTGTGGGTCATCCCAGAAGTAATGTCTTAAATCATAGAAAAACCTTTTCTTTTGGCGGTATGTGAAACTAGGTGGTATAAATTTAGCAACAATGTAATTAGCATAATCAGCATACCATGGAGCAGTACGAGAAGCATTTATGACAGCTAATTGTTCATCAGGAAAGCTATCATCAATAGGTAGTGGGTCATCAAGAACATTCTCTAACCTAGATAAGTTGTCTGCAACGGGGTTCTCAGCTCCCTTTCTATCAATAATATGCAAATCAAATTCTTGTAGTAGGAGAACCCATCTAATAAGTCTAGGTTTAGCATCTTTCTTTTCCATAAGATATTTAATAGCAGCATGATCGGTGTGAACAGTTACTTTGGAATCAACAATATAAGGTCTGAACTTATCACAAGCAAACACAACTGCTAAAAATTCGTTTTCATTAGTAGCATAATTTCTCTGGGCACTGTCTAGAGTTTTACTAGCATATTGGATAACATTTAATTTCTTATCAACTCTTTGTCCTAGAACAGCACCTAGAGCATAATCACTAGCATCACACATAATTTCAAAGGGCAAATTCCAATCAGGTGGCTGAACAATGGGTGCATAAACCAAGGCTTTCTTAAGTATTTCAAATGCATCTACACAATCATCATCAAAGACAAAAGGAATGTATTTTGTAAAAGATTAGTCAGAGGCCTAGAAATTTTTGAGAAGTCTTTAATGAACCTCCTATAAAAACCGGCATGACCAAGGAAACTTCTTATACCTAATGTCCTTTGGACACGGCATCTTTTCAATAGCATCAACTTTAGCTTTACCAACTTCAATACCTCTTTCGGAAATTTTATGCCCCAAGACAATACCTTCATTAACCATAAAGTGAAACTTCTCCCAATTCAAGACAAGATTAGTTTCTTCACATCTCTGCAAAACTCGATCAAGGTTGCTTAAGAAATCATCAAAAGAAGTTCCATGTACGGAGAAATCATCCATGAAAACCCCAACAATCTTTTCACAGAAGTCAGAGAATATAGCAGTCATACATCTTTGAAAGGTAGCAGGTGTATTATGAAGGAAATATGCCCTAGAGGCAATAATAAAGTTATTATTTATTTCCTTATTTCATGATAAATGTTTATTATTCATGCTAGAATTGTATTAACCGAAAACATAATACATGTGTGAATACATAGACAAACAGAGTGTCACTAGTATGCCTCTACTTGACTAGCTCGTTAATCAAAGATGGTTATGTTTCCTAACCATAGACAAAGAGTTGTTATTTGATTAACGGGATCACATCATTAGGAGAATGATGTGATTGACTTGACCCATTCCGTTAGCTTAGCACTCGATCGTTTAGTATGTTGCTATTGCTTTCTTCATGACTTATACATGTTCCTATCACTATGAGATTATGCAACTCCCGTTTACCGGAGGAACACTTTGTATGCTACCAAACGTCACAACGTAACTGGGTGATTATAAAGGAGCCCTACAGGTGTCTCCAAAGGTACATGTTGGGTTGGCGTATTTCGAGATTAGGATTTGTCACTCCGATTGTCGGAGAGGTATCTCTGGGCCCTCTCGGTAATGCACATCACCTAAGCCTTGCAAGCAATGCAACTAAATGAGTTAGTTGCGAGATGATGTATTACGGAACGAGTAAAGAGACTTGCCGGTAACGAGATTGAACTAGGTATTGATATACCGACGATCGAATCTTGGGCAAGTAACATACCGATGATAAAGGGAACAACGTATGTTGTTATGCGGTCTGACCGATAAAGATCTTCGTAGAATATGTGGGAGCCAATATGATCATCCAGGTTCCGCTATTGGTTATTGACCGGAGACATGTCTCGGTCATGTCTACATTGTTCTCGAACCCATAGGATCCGCACGCTTAAGGTTTTGATGACAGTTATATTATGAGTTTATGAGTTTTGATGTACCAAAGTTGGTTCGGAGTCCCAGATATGATCGCAGACATAACAAGGAGTCTCGAAATGGTCGAGACATAAAGATTGATATATTGTACGGCTATATTCGGACACCGGAAATGTTCCAGGGAAGTTTCAATAAAACCGGAGTACCGGGGGGTTACCGGAACCCCCCGGGGGGTTAATGGGCCTCATGGGCCTAAAGTGGAGAAGAGGAGGGGCTGCCAGGGCAGGCCGCGCACCCCCTCTCCCCCTAGTCCGAATTGGACAAGGAGGGAGGGGCGCCGCCCCCCCTTTCCTTCCTCTCCTCTCTCCCTTCCTTCCCCCTCTCCTACTTGGACAAGGAAAGGGAGGGGAGTCCTACTCCCGGTAGGAGTAGGACTCCTCATGCGCGCCTCCTACTAGGGCCGGCCGCACCCCCCTTGGCTCCTTTATATACGGAGGCAGGGGGCACCCCTAGACACACAAGTTGATCCACGTGATCGTTTTCTTAGCCGTGTGCGGTGCCCCATAATCCTCGATAATATTGTAGTGGTGCTTAGGCGAAGCCCTGCGACAGTTGAACATCAAGATCGTCACCACGCCGTCGAGCTGACGGAACTCTTCCCCGACACTTTGCTGGATCGGAGTCCAGGGATCGTCATCGAGCTGAACGTGTGCGGAAACTCGGAGGTGCCGTAGTTTCGGTGCTTGGATCGGTCGGATCGTGAAGACGTACGACTACATCAACCGCGTTGATATAACGCTTCTGATGTCGGTCTACAAGGGTACGTAGATCACACTCTCCCCTCGTTGCTATGCATCACCATGATCTTGCGTGTGCGTAGGAATTTTTTTGAAATTACTACGTTCCCCAACATATTACATAAACCAAAAGGCATACGTCTATAAGCAAAGGTTCCAAAAGGGCAAGTAAAGGTGGTCTTTTCTTGATCCTCTTTTGACATGGGTATTTGAGAGAAACCAGAATAACCGTCTAGAAAGCAAAAATGTGTATGTTTAGGTAATCTTTCTAGCATTTGATCAATAAAAGGTAAAGGGTAATGTTCTTTTTTAGTAGCTTGATTTAGTTTGCGGAAATGAATTACCATTCTATAACCTGTAACAATTCTTTGTTGGGTCAATTCATCTTTATAATTAGGAACAACAGTAATACCTCCTTTCTTAGGGACACAATGGACATGACTTACCCACTGACTATCGGCAATAGGGTAAATTATACCTGCCTCCAGAAGCTTTAGTATTTATTTTCTTACCACTTCTTTCATCTTAGGATTTAACCATCGTTGGCGGTCAACAACCGGTTTAGCTTCTTTCGCCAATTTTATTTTGTGCTGGCATAGCATGGGACTAATGCCCTTAAGATCATCAAGAGTATATCCAATAGCAGCACGGTGCTTCTTCAGAGTTTTCAAAATCTATCTTCTTCCTGCTCTGAAAGGTTAGCACTAATAATAACATGATATATCTTCTTTTCATCAAGATAAGCATATTTAAGAGTATCAGGCAATGGTTTAAGCTCAAACACGGGATCACCCTTGGGTGGAGGAGGATCCCCTAGAATTTCGACAGGCGAGTTGTGTTTCAAAATAGGTCCCTGTTTAAAGAATACTTCATCTATTTCCCTTCTTTCATTCATAAAAATATCATTTTCATGGTCTAGCAAATATTGTTCTAAAGGATCATTAGGAGGCACGACAATAGAAGCAAGACCAATAATTTCATATTTACTAGGCAATTCTTTATCATGGGGTTGTCTACGAAATTTAGCAAAATTAAAATCATGAGACAAGAAGGGTCTACCAAATATAATGGGACAAAAGTCATCTTGTGGGGAACCAAGAACAAGAAAATCAGTAGGATATTTAACTTTCCCACACAACACTTCAACATCTCTAACAATCCCAACCGTTGAAATAGTATCTCTATTGGAAAGCTTAATTGTAACATAAATACCTTCTAACTCGGCAAGTGCAAGATCATGCATAATTTCTTCGTATAAATAATGAGTTATTGCACTTGCACTAGCACCCATATCATATAAGCCATGATAGCAATGATCTCCTATTTTAACAGAAATAACAGGCATGCCTACAACAGGTCTATGTTTATTTTTAGTATCAGGTCTAGCAATTCTAGCAGCTTCATCACAAAAGTAAATAACATGCCCATCAATATTATCAACCAAGAGATCTTTAGCCATAGCAACACTAGTTTCAACTTTAATTTGCTCAAAGGGTTTGGGTGTTCTAATATTAATATTGTTGACCACAGTTGAAGCTTTAGCATGATCCTTTATTCTAGCAGGGAAAGGTGGTTTCTCGATAAAAGCGGTAGGAACAATAGGATCGACATTATAAGTGATAGTCTTTTCTTCAACTTTAATAGGTTCAACTACTTTTACTTCAATGGGAGGATGATATTTAAGCCACTTCTCCTTAGGGAGATCAACATGAGTAGCAAATGATTCACAGAAAGAAGCTACTATCTCAGAGTCAAGTTCATACTTAGCGCTAAATTCATGAAAAGTGTCGGTATCCATAAAAGATTTAACACAATCAAACTTAGGTGTTATACCTGACTTCTTACCTTCGTCAAGTTCCCAATATTCAGAGTTGCATTTAATTCTTTCCAATAAATCCCATTTGAATTCAATAGACTTCATCATAAAAGAACCAGTACAAGAGGTATCGTGCATGGAGCGATTATTGAGAGAAAGCCGAGCATAAAAATTTTGAATAATAATTTCTCTTGAGAGCTCATGATTGGGGCATGAATATAACATTGAATTAAGCCTCCCCCAAGCTTGAGCGATGCTTTCTCCTTCGCGAGGACAAAAATTATATATATAATTACGATCACGATGAACCAGATGCATAGGATAAAACTTTTGATGAAATTCCAATTTCAATCGGTTGTAGTTCCATGATCCAATATCATCGCATAGCCTAAACCATGTCAATGCATTTCCCTTCAAAGATAAATGGAAGACCTTCTTCTTGATAACATCCGCGGGCACACCTACAAGCTTAAATAATCCACAAACTTCATCCACATTGATTAGGTGCAAATCAGGATGTAATGTTCCATCTCCTGTAAAGGGATTAGCTAGCAGTTTCTCTATCATACCCAAAGGAATTTTAAAGTAAACATTTTTAGTAGGTTGAGGGCCCCCGTTCACAGAGCCACGCCATGGGCCACAGGCAGACAAATCTGGGGACCCCCGTTCCCAGAACGCCGACAGTAGCCCCCGGGCCCAAGGCACGCTCGGGCTTGGTTACGAGGCGAAGCCAAAGGGGCAAGTGCGGAGCGCCGTAGGCCCCAATAGCATGCGGCCTTGGTCGACGCGTGGCGGTTGACTAGACGTGGGCGTCCCTGTTTCACCACGCTGCCTCGGCAACTGCCTGACTTGACAAGTCCCTGCTGCATGCAAGGAATAACCATCATTATTACCTTTGATCATGGAGGCCGGCGGTTGACCTCCCCTTGGCTATAGATGGGAGGTGGGGCAGAGCCCCCGTCACCCGTCTCTCCGCTGCCTCTCCTGCTTCTTCTCCTTCCTTGCACCACTCCTTGGTTGTGCAGTCATGGCGCCGATTTGGAGGTTCTCGGCCGTAGAGAAAGGCGAGGCTCCCCTCACCGAGCCCGAGCTGCTCCCGCCAAAGAAGAGGAGGTCCCATCATTGCGAGATGGTAGTGAGGCCGGTGGTGTTGCGGCCTTGGTACGAAAGGCCGCCTCCTGGGTACCCGCTGCCCTTGTATGCTTGCGCCGATGGTTCCGGGGGGAGGAGCAACGAGCGTCGCCGCCCGCGCCAGGGCCGTTGTCGGTGTCAAAACCGGCGGATCTCGGGTAGGGGGTCCCGAACTGTGCGTCGAGGCCGGATGGTAACAGGAGAGAAGGGACACGATGTTTTTACCCAGGTTCGGGCCCTCTCGATGGAGGTAATACCCTACTCCTGCTTGATTAATATTGATGATATGGGTAGTACAAGAGTAGATCTACCACGAGATCAAGGAGGCTAAACCCTAGAAGCTAGCCTATGGTATGATTGTTGTATATGGAGTTGATGTCCTACGGACTACAACCCTCCGGTTTATATAGACACCGGATAGGGTTAGGGTTACACAGAGTCGGTTACAATGGTAGGAGATCTTGAATATCCGCATCGCCAAGCTTGCCTTCCACGCCAAGGAAAGTCCCATCCGGACACGGGACGAAGTCTTCAATCTTGTATCTTCATAGTCCTGGAGTCCGGCTGAAGGTATAGTCCGGCTACCCGAACACCCCCTAATCCAGGACTCCCTCAGTAGCCCCTGAACCAGGCTTCAATGACGACGAGTCCGGCGCGCAGATTGTCTTCGGCATTGCAAGGCGGGTTCCTCCTCCAAGTCCTTCATAGAAGATTGTAAACACCAAGAGTAGTGTCCGGCTCTGCAAAATAAGTTTCCACATATTGCCATAGAGAGAATAATATTAACACAAATCAAATCTGCTGACGTATTCCGCAGTGCGTCATCACACTACGGCCAAGTCCTTTACTCGAATCGTTTTTACTTTTCCACCTCAGCACGTTTTGCGAGGCGGTTTCCTTGGCACGTCTTGTCAAAGCAGAGATCGTGTACCCCTTTTACGGGATTCTCATCAATACGGACGTGGGTAACCCAACCGCGCCATTTATCACGGCGCTTGGGAGGCAAGCGAGTTTTACTAGGCTGGTGGGGACGCACAACCGCATCCGCCCATATAAGGGGATAAGGATCCACCTTTTTACCTACGCCTTCTTCCTCCTTTGCCTATCCATCTCCTGCGCACTCGAGCTCCAGCGCCCAAGCCCGCACTTCCCACCTCAACCTTCTCCAGCAATGTCCGGAGCGGGAGGCAAGTGGATGGTCTCCTCCGCTACGGAGGGCCAAGTCAAGAAGCTAAGGAAGGCCGGATACCTGTCTAAGGACATCGCGCACCGGCTTCCCGAAAAGGGGCAGCTTCTCCCCACCCCAAGGCCCCATGAGAGGGTAGTATTTCTTCCCCACTTCCTCCACAAACTGGGTTTTCCACTCCACCCATTTGTCTGGGGGCTCATGTTCTACTACGGCCTGGATTTCCACGATCTGGCCCCGAACTTCATCCTCAACATCTCGGCGTTTATCGTCGTGTGCGAGGCTTTCCTCCGCGTCCGCCCTCATTTCGGCCTCTGGCTCAAGACCTTCAACGTCAAGCCCAAGGTGGTGCGCGGCAGCCAGGCGGAGTGCGGAGGCGCCATGGCGGGCAAGATGGCCAACGTCCTATGGTTCGAGGGCTCTTTTGTGGAGACCCTAAAGGGGTGGCAATCCGGGTGGTTTTACATCACCGAGCCACGCGATCCGAAACTGGATCGCAGCCCCCGAGTTCCGATCCGGACCCCCCACGCGGCTTATGTCCTGGAAAGAGACGGGCCTGTCGTGGGGTGACGAAAAAGAGGTGACCGGATTGCAAACATGCATCCAGTCCCTGGTGAACAAGCCAATCCGGCTTGTTAATGTAATCCAGGTTATGCTCGTCCGCCGGATCCTCCCGTGCCAACAACGGGATTTTAATCTGTGGGAGTTCGACCCGGCGCAGCACCAAACCCTTAGCAGGCTCTTCGACACGACGTACGAAGATGCCTGGAAGGTGCTATTCAAGGGCGCCGAGGCTCCCGCATCCGCTTCCGAGGACCGCGGATACAGCTCGCAGCGTCACGCTAGCGAGGTAAGCTATCTTCACCTTTTACAGGATGTTAAGCTTTTTTCATAGTTTGACTCTATGCGGGATCTAAACTCCCTTACCTTTGACAGGCTTGGCGGGCGATATCCGGACCGATTAACTGTCCGGCTCCGCTGCCCGAAGACCCAGCCCCAGCTCTACTAGTGAAGCTGCTGGTTCCGGCGCCTTATGTGGTGCCGGAGAAGAAGGCCAAGAAGAAGAAGACCACGGGGACTCGAAAGAGTGCCCGTAACGTGGTGGTGTCGGACTCGTCATCCGACGAGTCCGAGACGCCCTCTTCCCGTGAAAACGAGGAGGAGGAAGAAGAAAACTCTCCCCCCCAGCGGAGGGAGGAGAGAAGAGGAAGGCCGCCCCAACGGGGGAGGCCGAGGGGTCTAGGAAAAGGAAGACCCCTCCGCCGGACTACTCCCCCGACGCCGAAGAGGGCGAAGAGGAGTGGCCAAACAGGGCCAAGCGTCCGGCGAAATCGTAAGTTCGGATATCAGAGTAACTCATGATGTTCCTTTGTTGCACAGCTTTCCCTAATGTCGAACGTAATTATGCAGCCCGCCCCGGGCCGAATTCAACGAATCGTCGGGCGGCTCCCTGGACTCATCGGACGTGAACTCAGTTCCGCCCGCTGTCTCCCCCCGCACTGCAGACGACGCCGAAGTGGCGTCGCGACAAGCTCCGGGGCAGGAGGAGGTGGTCCCGGAGGAGCCGCAAGGCAACCTCCCGGACTCCAGGAGTGAAGGGGATAAGGCCCCCCAGGGCTCCAAGTCCGGCTTTGTGCCGGACACCGCGCCGGAATCTTCCACAGTTCCGGACCGCGGTAGGCGAACTCCTTCCAAGAGGAGCAAGCCTTCTGAGCCGGCGGCCTCCGTCCAACCGGAGGTGCCGGACAATCTGCTGGAGGTGCTTGACGGCGCCTCCATCGACGAGGGGCACCGTACTATTATGAGTACGGTGATCCAGAAGGTTCAGTCCGCCAAGAGCGGACTGACTGAAGCTTGCGCTAGCCTTCTAACAGGCTTCGAGGTAAGTAAAAATATGTAAAAATATTACCGCATAGACAGTAGCCCCTGATGCTCTGTTTGGCGTTCGGAAAGAAAAGCCGAATAGAGGATCTATTAAATATCGCAGGAGTCTAACAAAAAAGAGTCAATATGCGTATGCAGGCTTCGCTGCTATCCACCGCCGCACTGACTGCGGAGGTGGGTGTCCTGAAGCAGGACCTCGAGCGGACCGAGCAAGAGCTCGGCCTTGCCAAGCGGCGGCTCGAGGAGAAAGAAGGTAAGAAATACCTTACAGAAAAAGTGCCTATAAAAAGGCGTGATTGCAAAAAAATAACAGGATTGTACTGCTTATTGTAGGGGCCACGACTGAGGTGGCGACCCTTAAGCAGGCGCTGTCTGAGGCCGAAAAGAAAACGGCCGCGGAGCGCACCGAGCGAGACAGACTTGGGGCTCAGGTCGGCGAGGTGCAGCAAGAGCTTCAGGCTCTCATGAAAAAACATGAGAGTTTGGAGCTTGAGTCAAAGGCGCAAGCATCCGAGCTCGCGACGGCCCTTGAGACTGCCAAGTCTGCCAAGGCCGAAGCCCAAAAGGCCCTCCAAGAGTTGGAGGAGATGAGGAAGATAGCAGCGGGTAAGGCATTCTTTATGCAAAGCAGAAATATAAAAGTAAACTACTTGTTACTTACCCGAATCCGGAGCTCTCCAGGGGCATTCGCAGATCTTCCCCGCAGCGTATCCGACGCCGCCGCATTCTACCGAGCTGAAGAGGGCAGCTCGACGGAGAAGGTGTTCTGGTCTCAGTATTCTGAGGCCGGACACCCTGTGCCCTTGAGCGACCAGCTGAAACAGCTGGTCGAGCTCCACAAGGCGGCCGAACAGGCCATGAAGGGCTTCATAGTTCGGCTGTGGCCCGGAGAGGCCCTGCCTGGGAGCTATTTCGGGCTGGTGCGGCGGCTGGTGGAGGCCTGTCCGAGGCTCGAGGTCATCAAGCGCTCCGTCTGCATCGAAGGTGCCCGTCGGGCCCTTGCCCGTGCAAAGGTGCACTGGGGTAAGCTGGACGGTGAGAAGCTTGTGAAGGACGGGCCGCCGCCGGGGAAGGAGCATCGCAAGCCCGAGAACTACTACAAGGATGTTCTTGCAGGTGCCCGCCTTGTGGCGGATGAATGTACCAAGGATGTGATTTTTGAATGAACTCGCTCGTGTTTATCCTGTGCGCTGAAAACTTGTTCATATGCGCTAAGCAATGCTTATTGAATTTAAAATATTACTTTCTGTGCGGCCGTTTATCAAAAAATTGAGAGATGGCCAGTCGTCGGCTTCTGCCCCCATGCCACTAGTGCTGGGGTGTTCGGGATAAACCTGAGCGCTCTTTTTCCCATAGTTGGGTCCTTCGAGGGAGGCGCTCAGCACAACGAACCAGGCAATCGGACTATAATGCTTGAACACTCTCACTTAGCCATAGAACTCTATAATTTTAAATTTCGGCGAAGCCCCTAGTTCGGAAGACCGAGTTCGGGGCGCTATCCACGCCTTGGCCGGACAAAGCCAGCTCCTCGCTCGAAGCGGCATAAGTCTTTAGGGACTCGAAAAACCTCTCGAACAGCGACCGGTCTCTCGCCTCATCATGACAGTCAGTTTTAGCTTTCTCCACTGAGGTGCTTAACCCAGCTGAACCGGGGCACAATCGCAGTGGTTCTCCTAGTGCTACCTTAGCCGATATAGCGGAACGTAAGGCACCAAAACATAGGAGCCGGGCAAACCCAACTATTGACCCAAATCATGATTCGGAGCCGATGCATATAGTGCTATAAGTTCGGGGTGCCGCACTTGTGAAAGTGTACGGACTTCTCACACCATAATGAGGGGTACTGAAGCCCCTGGCGTGTTTGCCGTACCATGGTGTACGGGTGCAATCATGTCATTTAATAAACATATATGTGAAAAGAGGATAATGCAAAAAATAGACAAAAAGCTATGCATTGTTTATAGAGAGGCTATTTATCAAAGCCGAACGATACAAATAGTGCGATAAGCAAAAAGATATTGGACTATTTAACATGTCCTGACCAGGGGCAGGCCGCGGAATTGTATTCAAAACAGGTATACTGCTCGTAACAGAGACCACCTGGGAGTTCCATAATGCGGCATGGCTTGTCTGCCTCCCTGGATCTTGCATCGTTTGTGCGGCAGTCGAATTGCCGAACAGGTCGTCCGAAGTATGGAGTCCTGAAAGTAAGAAAAAATTAAAAAAAGAATCCGGCAGCCCCTAGTACGTTTTAAGCCGTATTTTGGGCGTGCCGTTATTGTGCCCCTTCCCCTGTGCCCATGGTATTTCAAGGGCGTAGTTATGTACGCGAGGCACTGGTTTCGCTATGTCGCGAGAGCTGGGGTTGGGGCCGCATTGCTACGCTTGCTCAGAGCGTGCCAGGCGGTCCTGCTGTGGGTTACTCCGGGCGCGCTTGGCAGTGTCTGGCTTTTTAACGGCCGGACTGGAGAATTGCCTAAGAAGGCTACTTTGTACTTCCGCTGCGAGAGCCGCCGTGTGCTCCTCCGTACGGAGGGAGCGTTCGGTGTTTCCGTTGACCGTGATTACTCCTCGAGGGCCTGGCATCTTGAGCTTGAGATATGCGTAGTGCGGCACCGCATTGAACTTTGCGAATGCGGTTCGTCCGAGCAGGGCGTGATAGCCACTGCGAAACGGGACTATATCGAAGATTAACTCTTCGCTTCGGAAATTGTCCGGGGATCCGAAGACCACGTCAAGTGTTACTGAGCCTGTACAGTTGGCTTCTACACCTGGTATAACGCCTTTAAAGGTCGTTTTTGTGGGCTTAATCCTTGAGGGATCTATGCCCATTTTCCGCACTGTATCCTGGTAAAGCAGGTTCAGGCTACTGCCGCCGTCCATGAGGACTCTTGTGAGATGAAATCCGTCGATGATTGGGTCGAGAACCAATGCGGCGAAGCCGCCATGACGGATGCTAGTGGGATGGTCCCTTCGATCAAAAGTGATCGGGCAGGAGGACCATGGGTTGAACTTTGGGGCGACTGGCTCCATCGCGTATACGTCCCGTAGCGCACGCTTCCGCTCCCTCTTGGGAATGTGGGTTGCGTATATCATGTTCACCGTCCGCACTTGTGGGGGAAAGCCCTTCTGTCCATTGTTGTTCGGCGGCCTGGGCTCCTCCTCGTCGTCGCTGTGCAGCCCCTTGTCTTTGTTTTCGGCTCTTAACTTGCCTGCCTGCTTGAACACCCAACAATCCCTGTTAGTGTGATTGGCTGGCCTTTCGGGGGTGCCATGTATCTGGCACAAGCGGTCGAGTATTCGGTCCAAACTGGACGGGCCCTGAGTATTCTTTTTGAATGGCTTTTTCCGCTGACCGGATTTATAGCCTCTGAATCCGGCATTGACTGCCGTGTCTTCATTGCTGTCGCTGCTAACGCGGCGTTTTTGCTTATTCCGACGTGTCCTGCCACTTTTGTCCTTGGTATCCGAATTACCAGGGTTCTTTGATAAGTTGTTACTGCGAGCTAGCCAGCTGTCTTCTCCCGCGCAAAAGCGGGTCATGAGTGTCGTGAGGGCTGCCATAGATTTCGGCTTTTCCTGTCCCAGGTGCCGGGCAAGCCACTCGTCGCGGATGTTATGCTTGAAGGCTGCTAGGGCCTCTGCGTCCGGACAGTCGACTATCTGGTTTTTCTTTGTTAGGAACCGTGTCCAGAATTGCCTGGCCGATTCCTCTGGCTGCTGAATTATGTGGCTTAAGTCGTCGGCATCCGGTGGTCGCACGTAAGTGCCCTGGAAGTTGTCGAGGAATGCGGCTTCCAGGTCCTCCCAAGAACCGATTGAGTCTGCTGGCAAGCTGTTAAGCCAATGCCGGGCCGGTCCTTTAAGTTTGAGCGGGAGGTATTTGATGGCGTGTAGATCATCGCCGCGTGCCATGTGGATGTGAAGGAGATAATCCTCGATCCATACCGCCGGATCTGTTGTGCCATCGTATGATTCGATGTTTACGGGTTTGAAACCCTCTGGGATTTTATGATCCATTACTTCATCCGTGAAGCATAGCGGGTGTGCGGCGCCTCTGTACTGGGCTATATCACGACGCAGCTCGGAAGAGCTATGTCTGTTGTGTTCGGCCCGGCCGGATTTGTTGTATCCGGAGTGAAGATCATCGTCACGTGCCGTAGGGCGCCTGCGCGATCCGTAGATCGATCTTGTTTGTCTTGCCTTATCCTCCAGTACGTCTCGCAGGTCTGGCGCATTTTCCCGTGCCTTAGTTGAGCGGCGTCGGGCATGGCTTGGGTGGAGGGCCGAGAGGCCTCTCTGTCGCGGCCGCGAGGTGGCCGGTCTGCCATGTCGTGCGCTGGTGATGTAGGTGCTTCCTCCTCTGATCGGGGTAGCGGCCTGCGCTTTGGGTAACTCTTGGAGGGGCGTTCGAGTTCATACTCTTCGGCCGCAAGGACTTCAGTCCATCTGTCAGCTAGCAAATCTTGGTCAGCTCTAAGCTGTTGCTGCTTTTTCTTGAGGCTGCTTGCCGTGGCTAAAAGCCTGCGTTTGAAACGCTCTTGTTCGGCGGGGTCTGATGGTACGACGAATTCGTCGTCATCGAGGCTTGCCTCGTCTTCGGAGGGAGGCATATAGTTATCATCCTCGACCTCTCGGTCTGCCGCTCTCTCATGAGGGCTGGCTTCTCCATCTTCCTGTGCCGAATCTTGCTGGGGTGGGTGTTCTTCGGCGCTATCCGGGGTAGTATTATCTCCCGTGCCGGAATCACCGTTTTTGCTTTGGCGGGATTTAGAGCGGCGCCGCTGACGCCGGCGCTTTGGCTGTTTCTTGGAGGTGTCATCCCCCGCTGTTCCATCGCCATCTCCATCTTTTGGAGTATCCACCATATATATGTCATATGACGAGGTGGCCTTCCAGCGCCCTACAGGTGCTGGTTCCTGTTCGTCTCCTACATCGTCGTCCATACCGTCGATGTCTTCGGAGCCGAAGTCAAGCATGTCGGTTAAATCGTCGACAGTGGCTACAAAGTGGGTGGTGGGTGGGCTTTGAACTTCTTCATCGTCCGTATCCCATCCTCGCTGACCGTAATCCGGCCAGGGCTCTCCTGATAAAGAGAGAGACTTGAGAGAATTCAGGATGTCGCCAAAAGGCGAGTGCTGAAAGATGTCCGCGGCGGTGAACTCCATTATCGGCGCCCAATCGGATTCGATTGGCAGGGGCGCGGGGGGTTCGGAGTCCGGGGAGGAGTCCGGATCCTCGGAGTCACGGGTCATGCAGAGTGCGGGGCTGGCGTTCGGCTCGATCGCCTTTGAGATCGCAGCCCCCGAGGTGACGTCCAACCGCTCATCCTCGTTTGGCGCAATAGGCTCCGAGTTAGGGGTCGGAACCGGTGCGTGTGCGGCCTCCAGGACACTGTCCGGAGGCAGAGCTAGATCATGCCCCTCGAGATAGTGCGGCGCGCTTGGCCGTGGCTCGAACCCGTCGAAGATCAAGTCTCCGCGGATGTCAGCCGTGTAGTTTAAGCTTCCAAACCTGACTTGATGGCCAGGGGCGTAGCTTTCGATCTGCTCCAGGTGGCCAAGCGAATTGGCCCGCTGTGCGAAGCCGCCGAAGACGAAGATCTGTCCGGGGAGAAAAGTCTCACCCTGGACCTCATCGTTGTTGATGATCAAGGGAGCCATTGGGCCTAAAGGCGACGACACAGAGGAACTCTCAATGAAAGCACCAATGTCGGTGTCAAAACCGGCGGATCTCGGGTAGGGGGTCCCGAACTGTGCGTCAAGGCCGGATGGTAACAGGAGACAAGGGACACGATGTTTTTACCCAGGTTCGGGCCCTCTCGATGGAGGTAATACCCTACTCCTGCTTGATTAATATTGATGATATGGGTAGTACAAGAGTAGATCTACCACGAGATCAAGGAGGCTAAACCCTAGAAGCTAGCCTATGGTATGATTGTTGTATATGGAGTTGATGTCCTACGGACTACAACCCTCCGGTTTATATAGACACTGGATAGGGTTAGGGTTACACAGAGTCGGTTACAATGGTAGGAGATCTTGAATATCCGCATCGCCAAGCTTGCCTTCCACGCCAAGGAAAGTCCCATCCGGACACGGGACGAAGTCTTCAATCTTGTATCTTCATAGTCCTGGAGTCCGGCTGAAGGTATAGTCCGGCTACCCGAACACCCCCTAATCCAGGACTCCCTCAGCCGTGGTCGCCGTGCCGCGGAGGCACATACCGTCGCCCCAGGGGTCCATGCGACGGACTCCTCGCGCGAGTTCATGATATGGGCGGTGATGCCCCCAAGCACTTGCATTCGCCTCCCGCAGTTCTTCGCCACCGAGATGCCACCGAGGGGCCCTCTCGAGATTTGGCTACAACACGCCGACTGCGATGCCCCAGTGACTGGAGCGGAGATTGAAGTCGTTGCCTCCGGGAAGATCTTCATGACCCGAGGCTGGGGCGAGATTGCCCGAGTCTGCCGCGCGGAGGGCACCCTCGCGATCCACTTCGTGTACGATGACGCCTCCTTGCTTCTCTTCAAGGTCTTCGACAAGGAGGGTCGCCACCTGGAGTGCTTCCCTGAAGGAGGTCACCAGCTCGGCGCAGCGGCGGGCGCTGGGCCTGCCGCAGGCCTCGCCTGCAGCTCCTCTAGTGACAGCAGCGACTTCTTGTGGTCCAGCGACTCTCCCGGGCTTTACGAGACTCCGAAGACAAGCGACGACAGCTACGTGCCACCAAGCTCTCGCCGAGCCCGGAGCAGGGCTGCAGCGTCAGGTCGCCGCCGCCACCGATCTGGATAAGGTTGGCGCCGGCCTCTGGTGGCCCACTGTTGATGATGGCGTCATCCACAGGGGCATGCGTGGTTAGGATTCCCTAAGTTCTTGCCTTTTGTTCCCTATGAGGAATCAAAGAAATGGAGCCCGTTGGGCGTGTAAGGCGTCTGTAGTATCCTTTGTGGACATTATCCTTATTATAAAATTGTGCGTGTGCGTGCTCCGTTTCGGCTCAGTTTCCCCGTTCCAACCTCGCGACGGCGTGGTGCTCTACGCCGACAGGTCCCAGTCCCGAGGCAGGCTTCAGCCGTCACTGGTATGCCAGGTCGCATGTCGTGGTCAAGGCCAGGAGGTGAGCGGCCCGAGGTCCAGTAAGAGCCCTTGAGACGCGATGCTCAGGAGGTCCCCTTTGGCACGCAAGCGACCGCCGAGAGGTAGGAGAGGAGACTACGTCGCCGCAGCAGGGCTACACAAATAAGAACTCTGTGCTGTAGCGGTTGATTGAGCACGAAACTTATATTGGCAATCTGGGGTTGGTTCCTCACGAGACGCCAGGCTTGGGCGTTGCCGCTGCTAAGTAGCTAGGTCAGACCCGTACAGGCCTCCCCCTCCACTCCATGTTCTTCTTTGTGCTCTACGTCCTTAGGTCTCGGCCCTCGAGCGAGCTCAGCCGCCGCTGGTATGCCAGGTCACGTGCCATGGTCAAGGCCAGGGGTGAGGGCTGGAGAGCTAGTAAGATCTCCTGAGACGCGATGCTCAGGAGCCCACCTTTTAACGCGCAAGCGAATCGCATGGGAAAAGAGGGAGAGTCCACGGTACCGCCTACTGTAGCCCTCAGGAAGTTCTTGCAAGTTAGCGCGAGGAAGGGCACCGATCATCGTGGTGATTGTCGATTTGCTTCTGGTACGTGGGAGGGGACCCCTTACTACGAAGAGCCCCCGGGGCGTGTACAGCCCCGCCTTGACACGTGGCTTGCACGGCAGGGCTAGACGAGGTGTGTCTGGGCACTCATGAGCCAGCGTGGGACTTACGAGGCCCTACCTCAAGGCGGGTTGCGCCTGGTCTTGATTCTTGTTCGCGGTCTTGGTCCTACGAGGTGGTTAGACAACCTGCGCCGAACGAATCTCTTGAGGTTATCGCGTGAGAAAGCCAAGCACCAACGGCCCCAGGAGGTGACGTGAACGGGGCCGGCCCGCCAGACAGAGCTCGGCCGTTGGATTTATCAACGCTGCAGGGACGGGACCGGGCACAGACGTCGTGCCTAATCCTCTCACGCGAAGGGTCTTGAAGAAATACAACCAGCGCGCGGCTCCCGCAATGGGCGAGAATCAAGCAAGTGATGGTCATAGATAGATTAAGCATGAAAGGAAACCTAGCTCGGGTAAATGCATAACGATACGCGCCACTGGGTCCAGCCTGAGCGGCTTGGGGATGATGCAGCCCGAGGGGCGCCCCCAGCAAGGTAAGCTAAAGACATAAACAAGGGAAGATACATGCCACATGGACGGACCCACGCGGCCTGGGAATAATGCAGCCCCCTGGGCGCTCCCAGCTAAATGAACTTGGAAAATGTCACCTGGTTCCTTTGATGAAGGGGTGTTGAGGCAGCTGAAGGTACGCGGCGA
Source organism: Triticum aestivum (assembly GCF_018294505.1). Classification (NCBI taxonomy): domain Eukaryota; kingdom Viridiplantae; phylum Streptophyta; class Magnoliopsida; order Poales; family Poaceae; genus Triticum; species Triticum aestivum. Next base: position 430,907,217 of record NC_057794.1, on the reverse strand, counting down.
AGGGATTGGCCCTCACGAGCCACCGGGGTCCTGAGCCTCGGGAGGCTCTGGGGGACCCGGCGGTTCCTTGAGGACCATCTCCATCTCCGCCAGGACTGCGTGGTGCCTGGCATCCTGACCTGCCATGATGCTCCGCAGGTAGCGCTGGAAGGCAGCGGCCACGCTCGGCAGGCCAAACGGCATGTGAACATAGTTGTGAGGTGGACCTTCGCAGCGCCCAACATGCGAGGGCCAGAAGCGCTCCTGAGATGCGGCTCGGTTGAGCCCTGGTATGTCGATGGAGACACGCAGCTCACCACCCTCGCCTGGATGGGGAGCAGCGTTAGGTGGGCAGCGATCACCGCATGTTGCTCTTGCTTCCTGAAGCTCCTGAGATACCTTTGTTGGGGATCGTTGCAGAAATTAAAAAATTTCTACGCATCACCAAGATCAATCTATGGAGAGACTACCAACGAGAGAGATGGGAGTGTATCTTCATACCCTTGAAGATCGCAAAACGGAAGCATTACAAGAACGCGGATGAAGGATTCGTACACGAAGCGATTCAGATCGCGGCCAAACCCGATCTAAGCACCGAACAACGGTGCCTACGTGTTCAACACATGTGCAGCCCGGTGACGTCTCCCGCGCCTTGATCCAGCAAGGGGAGAGGGAGAGGTTGGGGAAGACTCCGTCCAGCAGCAGTACAACGGCGTGGTGGTGGTGGAGGAGTGTGGCACTCCAGCAAGGCTTCGCCAAGCACTGTGAGAGATGAGGAGGGAGAGGGGTAGGGCTACGCCAAGAGGGAGGGAGAGTCGTGTCATTGGCAGCCCCAAAACCCCCACTATATATAGGGGGAGGGGAGGGGCTGCGCCTCCATCTAAGGTTCCCCCTAGGGGTGGCGGCCAGCCCTCGATGCATCTAGGGGGCTGGCCAGAGGGGGAGAGAGGGGGGCACCCTAGGTGGGCCTTAGGCCCATCTGAGCCTAGGGTTTCCCCCTTCTCCCCTTCCATGCGCGGCTTCACCTAACCATCGCTACGATATGATCGAGGTGGATTATGGTGGAGGGGGCACCGCACACAGCTAAGAGATCAATGATCAACTTGTGTGTTCTAGGTGCCCCTTGCCCCCATATATAAAGGAGCAAGGGAGGAGGTCGGCCGGCCCCTGTGGTGCGCACCAGGAGGAGGAGTCCTCCTCCTAGTAGGAGTAGGACTCCCCTTTCCTACTCCTACTAGGAGGAGCAAAGGAAGGGGGGAAAGGGAGAAGGAAGGAGAGGAAGGAAAGAGGAAAAGGGGGGCTGGCCCCCTAGTCCAATTCGGTTTGGGCTAGGGGGGCATGTGCCCTGCCTCCTCTCTTCCACCACTTGGCCCATGAGGCCCATTACTTCTTCCTCGTATTCCCGTAAGTCCCCGGTACCCCGAAAAATACCCGAAACACTCGGAACGTTTCCGATGTCCGAATATAGTCGTCCAATATATCGATCTTTATGTCTCGACCATTTCGAGACTCCTCGTCATGTCCCCGATCTCATCCAGGACTCCAAACTACCTTCGGTACATCAAATCACATAAACTCATAATATCGATCATCATCGAACATTAAGCGTGCGGACCCTACGGGTTCGAGAACAATGTAGACATGACCGAGACACGTCTTCGGTCAATAACCAATAGCAGAACTTGGATGTTCATATTGGCTCCTACATATTCTACGAAAATATTTATTGGTCAAACCACATAACAATATACGTTGTTCCCTTTGTCATCGGCATGTTACTTGCCAAAGATTCAATCGTCGGTATCTCAATACCTAGTTCAATCTCGTTACCGGCAAGTCTCTTTACTTGTTCCATAATGCATCATCTCGCAACTAACTCATTAGTCACATTGCTTGCAAGGCTTATAGTGATGTGCATTACCGAGAGGGCCCAGAGATACCTCTCGGATAATCGGAGTGACAAATCCTAATCTTGATCTATGCCAACTCAACAAGTACCATTGGAGACACCTGTAGAGCACCTTTATAATCACCCAGTTACATTGTGACGTTTGTTAGTACACAAAGTGTTCCTCCGGTATTCGGGAGTTGCATAATCTCATAGTAAGAGGAACATGTATAAGTCATGAAGAAAGCAGTAGCAACAAACTAAACGATCATCGTGCTAAGCTAACGGAATGGGTCAAGTCAATCACATCATTCTTTGATTCAACGAGCTAGTCAAGTAGAGGCAAACTAGTGACACTATGTTTGTCTATGTATTCACACATGTACTAAGTTTCCGGTTAATACAATTCTAGCATGAATAATAAACATTTATCATGATATAAGGAAATATAAATAACAACTTTATTATTGCCTCTAGGGCATATGTCCTTCACATTGATCCATTACCTACAAGCTCGTTTCATATTGATCTTTGCTAAGTTACTTTTCCGTCGCCACTGTTACAATTGCTACAAAACTATTTCTGTTATTTTTGTCACCATTACCGTTACTTCCATACTACTTTGCTACTAAATATTTTGTTGTAGATATTAAGTCCTTCAGGTGTGGTTGAACTGACAACTCATCTACTAATACTAGACAATATTCTTTGGCTCCCCTTGTGTCAAATCAATAAATTTGGGTTGAATACTCTACCCTTGAAAACTGTTGCAATCCCCTATAATTGTGGGTTATCACAGAGTACCGACAAAGGCCTCCAGATGGGATCGCGGAAGAACGGAGGCTTGCGGCGGCAATAAAATTATTTTGGGTCTTGCTCTGGGGGTTTATGGAATTTAGGGAATATATAGTGCTGGAATTAGGTCAGATGGAGGCCTGTGGGCCTCACAAGCTCAGGTGGTGCCCCCCTAGGGGCATGCCCCTTGAACTTGTGGCTCACCTACAGGTCTTCTGGCCTTCCCACGAAGCATCTAGGCTCTCTTCTGGTCCATAAAAAATCACCGTAAAGTTTCATCATGTTTGGACTTTGTTTGGTATGGTTTTTCTGCGAAACAAAGAAATAGGCAAAAAATAAGAACTGACACTGGGCACTGAGTTAATAGGTTAGTTCCCAAAAATAATATAAAATTGCATATAAAACATACAAGATTGATAATAGAATAGCATGAAATAATCAAAAATTATAGATACGCTGAAGATGTATCAGTATGCGCTCGTTAAAAGCGCGTCCTGCGCTCGGGTGTCCTATTATATTGGCATACCCTGTTTTACGCCTTTCATTGCATGCCATCGCAAATGTGCTAACCTTCCTTCATTTTGAAGTGGTTGCTTCGTCAAGGTTCATCGTTGTTGTTGCAACTCGCCTGACTTTTCCTCACGAGAGTTGCGTCTTCGTCTTCTTTGTAGCTAGTGGTGCTATCGTGTTGGTTCTCCTTGTGTTGTCGTCTGGCCTACGGTTTGTTCTACCCATTGGTTAATGTTTGGATATATTATCCATTTTTCTTGCCGGTGATATGCTCTTCTCTCACATTCCTTTTCTCCTTCCCTCTTCGTGTTCAGGGGCACTCTAGTTTTCTACTTTGTTCTTCTTTTTCGCTCATTGCTCTCCCTTGTTCCTCGCACCGACGAAGGTTCTGATTCGGTTTGCCCTTTACTTACATTTTTTTACTCGTCGTTCTCATCATCTATGTTGGTATATGCGTTCCATGGAATTGAGATGCGTTGGCTGGTGGTGTTGTCTGGGGTTTGCACATTGTTGCGTCTTAGACTAGGCGATTGTTCATGGGTTATCCTTTTCTTTCACGTGTTTTTGAGGATACATCTTCGATCAGTTACAGAGTGTATTTGTTTGCATGTGTATCAGCGTGTGAATGTGTGCTATATTGATTTTTGATATGTGTTATGTAGATGAGTGAACGGCATTTGGCGGGCACCCTTCTCGTGGAAGAGTGTGAGAAGGTTGTACAAAGGGCGAAATGGCTGAGGAAGGTGATGTCCTTTTAGCTCCATGCTTTCCATGCTGCTCGGGGTGAGCTTCTGGAGGGGAAGCCAGACGTGATGCAGAAGGCACAAGATAATGAACTCAATTGGCTTGGGACGTGCATCTTGGCAGAATCAACTGCCAAGGAGATCAAGGAGATGTCTGCAGATGGGTCAATGCATGTACCTAGTGCTGCAGCGGTGCTTCGTTGGGCTCTTCTCGAGGGTGGCTCTTCGATTCCGGAGAAGGCGGCGTGCTAGTCCTTCCTATCCGAGCCCACTCTGGTGTTTTGTTCCCTGGGAACTTGCTCGGTGTTTCCACTTCTCTCCCGTCGACCCCAGGAACCGCCGCAGTCAGGCTCTAAATTTAGCTAAATGTTTTCGTTGTGCTATGACAACGAAATGTCGTGTAAGGAATATGGAATGTGATGTTCTGATTGTATTGCAGTATCCGATTAGATGTCCATGATTTTTCTTTGCATGTGTAGTACAAGACCTCTTATTCATGTGAACTACCGATTTTGGTGCTTGGCTGTCTGGCTCCCACGCGTCGGGTACGATCGTTCAGCCGGGTATGTAATTGTCACGGCCTTGTGGAGTCGTTGAGGCTGTTCATATACATCTAAGCTGCCAGCCACTTGGTATTAGCTAAGATAATCACTTTCGCTGACACCAACAGGTTAGGGGCCGCAGTTTCTGAGGCCCGGGCAGAAAAAGTCCTTGCTTATTCGACGAAGACCATTGGGCGAAGCTACCACGCACTACCATTGTCGGACTCCAACTGCCCTTGTCGGACCCCACCGGTTAAAAAAGGTAACACAGATAACGTTGACGATGGTACGACTCCGAGTAGGTAAAGGCCCTTCGCATTCGGAAGAGACTTAATGATGTACAATGGCTTGCGGGGCCAAGCCACGCCTACCGGCTAAGGACTGTTAGGGCAAGAGTCCAGATAGGCAAACACCTTCCTCATCATATGCCATGAGTTGCCATTGGTTTCATGCTAATATGCTTTGGGGTGTCATTGATAGACAACTTCAAGAGTTTATTAACAGGTTTGATGAGGAAAATGCGGAGCTACTTAGATGCATGACATCATCCCATCCAAGCAAGTCATTTTCTACTTTTAATAATCTATATATTTCAAAATTTTAGTACACGGCCTTTAATTCATGGGCCGCCTCTGCCTGAGGCAGCATCGAGCTAGGCTCACAGCACATCATCAATGGGTGCAGAAAACAATAGGCTTTTTTAGATAGGAGGCATCTGCCCGGCCCTAAACTAAGGCCCTTAGAGTACAAAAGAGGTCTAGGCATAGTGAAGCGAAAAAACCCGAAAAGGGATGCATGGCCATAGCCAGCGGACGCGATGCATCGCGTTATAAGCGGTAAGAGAGGTAAAGGCTGTCGAGGTAGCCGAAGATGTCCATGTCAGGGCTTGCTATTAAGTCGCTCTCCGAAGCTCAGTGCACCTTGTCCGCACTCTTGTGACGAACTCCTCCACGTGCCCTCTGTCCTGTGGCCTTGCCAACAGTTTCCACAGCTGCAGGAAAGACATCAATTTGTATAGAAGGTCAGTCGGATGTCGAATAAATTGCCCCTCAATCAAAGCTTTATTTCTAGTACTACCTTTCTCTCAGTTTATAGGGCGTGCGCGTGCCCTAGATCGTCAATTTGATCAACCTAATACAAGTCATATATTATAAAAAATATAACAATATAAACTTCAAATGTTCTATTTTCAAATCGTATAATTTTTATGTTATATAGTTTATATTAAAATGATAATATTGATAACCTAGGTATACGCGTAGAACTTATAAACTGAAATGGAGGTAGTAGTGCACAAGGCCCAACCTATGACCCCAAATCCCACCCACGCCATTCTTCTATCTCGCCTAACCGTACTAGATGTAAGGCGGTAAAAGGCAGGTAAGTCACCCGGGTTCCAAGAACACCCAGTCGCCCCTCTAATTTCGCTCCACACAAACCTGGCCATAACACATCGTAAGAGGATGTGGTCTCGGTCCTCACTATCACCGCACCAAATGCATTTCCCATCACCTGGTCCCCTTCGCTTTTGAACTTGATCACCACTCGTAATCCTGTCACGCGTAACTTGCCATAGCAAGATCTTGATTTTGGCTGGGATCCGCGCTTTCAAGATACCAGACAAGTCGCAGAGGGGGGCCGCTCTAAAAAATTCCTTGTATAAGGCCAACTTCACCGCAAGATCTTAAATGGACGTCCGCTTTGTCCGAATTTTATTCGTTTATGGCGGGCAATAAATAGCAAAATGGACACACATGTCCGGCTCTGGGTGGAGGCGCCCAACACAGCCACTACCCCAAACTGCCCGCCTCGGCCACGCACACGCCGAGTACGCCCGCGCTCGCTGCAAGCCCTGTCGCGCCGTGCCCGCTGCGAGCCGCCCTCGCGCCCGTCGCCGTCCGCTGCAGCGCCTGCCCACCGAGCTCGGCCGCAACAGCGCCCACCAGCCTCGCTCGCCTTGGCCGCCGCGCCTGTTCCACGCTCGCGCGCCTGTGTCTGTAGCGCTCCGGCAGCCTGCGCCCTGGCCACTGCGCCGCGCTCCAGCCGCCTGCGCCCGCGCCCCAGGCGCCCGCGCCACACCCGCCCCGCTTCGCCCCAGCCCGCCCTCGCCCCGCCCCCGCCGCGCCGCGGTACGCCCGTGCTCGCCCTCGCCCACCGCCGCCCCTGCTCGTGCGCCAACCACCGCGCCCTGCTCGCGCACCAACCACCTCGCTCTGCTCCCCGCGCACTCGCGCTCCGCTCCCCCCCGCCCGCGCGCTCGCGGAGTAGCCGCACGACGCGCCGGCTGCGCAGCCGCTCGCGCTCCGCCGGGCGCGAGGGCGGCTCGCGCCGTAGCCGTACGCCGCGCCGGCCGGGCAACCGCCCGCGCGCTCGCGCCATAGCCGCACGCGGCGCCGGCCGCGCCGCCGCTCGCGCGCAGCTTGCTTGCACGCTGCGCCGGCCAGCAGCAGCTCGCTTGCACGCTACGCCGGCCGGCAGCAGCGCGCGCTCCGCCCCGCCCGCCACGAGCTCCGCGCTCTGCCCCGCCTCACCTGCTCCGCTCCGCGCCTACGCCGCTCCCCACTCGGGCCAACGCGAGCTCCGCGCTCTGCCTCGCCGTCGCATGCAGCTGTGCGTGGGTAGGTCGGAGAGAGAGAAAAAAGAAGAGAGAGAGTGGTGGGGGTGGGTGGGTGACAAGTGGGGTCACCCCGGACGGGTGCGGACGGAGAGGGTGCAGAACGCGTCCGGTTCTGTCCACTTTGGCCCCAAATCCAGCCCAAGTTTGGTCTGGAAATAGGGTCAGGCGGACATAAAACGAACAAGATGGGTCCAGTTCATTGCGCGTTGGGTCGTGGGGTTTGTCCATTTTACCCCAAACAGACAGATGCGGACAAAATAGGGTCTTGCGATGGAGTTGGCCTAAGGACCCAGTAGTGAACTCTCCCGATGGGTCAAGGTGCCAAAGGACCTCATCCTGCTCTGAGGTAATGTGCACCTCCTGCAGCGAGGTGTGTAGTCTATCCCATTCTATAGCTTCTAGCGGCCCAAGGGGACGGTAGAACTGTGGAGCCCAGTGATCATGAAACCACATATCGGCAACCCGAGCGTTTGGCTTGTCTGTGATAGCATACAGGAGCGGGTAAGTGACCATAAGGGCTCCTTTGATTCAAAGGAATTATTTAGGATTTTTGGCGGATTGAAATTCTTAGGAATTTTTTCTATGTCGGCCCTTTGATTTATAGAATTGGATCTCATAGAAATTTATCCTATGGAATCTTTTATACTACATTTCATAGGAAATCTAACATTCACTCCAACCTCTTTTTACAATTCCTTTGTTTTTCATGTGGCATCAAACACTCTTTGCTAATCCTATAAGATTCAAGTTGACATGTCACTGCAATCCTATACTTTTTTTATTCCTACATTTTCAAAATCCTGTGAATCAAAGAGGCCCTAAGAGTATCCTCACCCAACCACCGGTTAGACCAAAAGCAAGCTAAGTTTCCGTTGTGGACCTTATATTTTGTAGTTTTTGAATGTAGTATTTCTATTATTCTGTAATGATGTGTTTGCAATGACTTTAGGCCTTTTTTAGAATATAATTCAAACAGTACGGAAACGTGCACCAGAGCTTACGGGAACCAACTCTCTCACGCCGGCCGATCGGTGTCAGCGAGGCCAGGGCACACTTTGCATGAGGAAATCCGACGACAACCCCAGGCCCTGGTCTCGCGACGCGCGACACGATCAAAAGCCGGAGGAAACCCGCAGGCAGCGGCAGCGGCGCCCCATTTCATTAACCCTTTGCCCGAGGCTGCGAGAGCAGCGGCGCTGCGGGGCCGCAGCGCTTCACGCCTGCGGCTGCGCGCGTCGAGCGTCAACGCCCGGTGAAGCCTCCCCTTCTCCCGCTTAGGGCATCTCCAGCCGCACGCCCGGAAGGCCTTTCCAGATGATTTTTTCACGCTAGCGTCAAAAAAATGGTCTAGTCGCGCTTTCAGGAGTCATTTTCGTCGGCCTGGGCCGAAAACAACGTCGGCGGACTCAGGCTGAACCCGGCGCGCTAGGGCGCCCGGGGGCGTCGGGGCGAACTGTTTTGGCGCGAAACAGCCGCGGGCCCACCGCGTCAGCGACACGGCGCCTTGTCTTCCCCCAACGGCCTCGGTTCCCGCGAGGAATCAATGCCAAGGTTGTCGCCGGTCAGCCTTGCCATTGATTCCTCACGGGCGGCGCGTCACGGGACGGCGCGCCGACGCCTCCCCTCCCTCGCATGCGTACACACGGGTGCGGCGCGGCTATATAGCCGGTGGCCTGCACTCGCATGTACCCACACCAGCCCCGCCCCTCGCCGCCGCCCAGCTCCTCCCTCTCCATACCTCTCCCGAGCGCCGCCGCCCAGCCCCTCCCTCTATCTCTCTACCTCTCCCGAGCCCGTCGCCATGGCGGAACGCTACCCCGGAGATGAGGCGGCGGCCAACGGCTTCAGCCATCGTTCGCTCCGCGAACAGGAGTCCTGGCTCCTGTTCCAGGTGAACATCCCGGCGCCGCCGGACATGCGCGCCGGGCCGACGTGGTGGAGGCTCAGCATCGGGGCAGTGCCCATTCCCCCGTTGCCCGACGCCGTGGTGAAGCCGAAGTACTTCGCCGAGGAAGTCGAGGTCGTGCGCGCCTCCCGCACCGACGCCAACTCTCCCTCCCCCAGTACGTCGCCGACAACCACGTGGCTTGGGCGGCATATTTCGAGCGCCGCCAGCAGCAGCGCTTGGCGTCCATCAACGGCGCGCCGGTGGTTGGCGGCCGGCAGAACAGCGAGGGGCGCCACCTGAGGTGGGGCGTCCCCGGCCGCACACTCGAGGGCGTGCTGACGTACCTCGAGGGCGGCAACAACCCGCCGTTGGCGTACCCGGAGAGGGCGGCCGCCCCGGCGCAGCACCGAGGCGCCGGACCATGGACGCCAAGGAGGTTCGGGTCCTCCTCCTCTTGTTCCTCCTCCCGATCTTCATCGCACTCCTCCGGCACTCCGGCCCTGCTCGGCGTCAAGGCCGAGCCCGCGGCGGAGATGCCGCTCGGCCGGCGCACTCGCAGCGCCGGCATCGTCATCAACGAGGGCGGCCGGCGCGCCTACTCGTCGGCTCCTCCTTCGCGCTTCGTCAAGCCAAAGACGGAGCCGGGGCTCGCGCCAGTGAAGAAGGAGCCGGCCGCGCCGGTGACGACGGAGCTCGACAATGACGACGCGGCCCTGGAATGGGCACGTAGGGACTGTTGGAAATATGCCCTAGAGGCAATAATAAAAGTATTATTATTATATTTCCTTGTTCATGATAATTGTCTTTTATTCATGCTATAACTGTATTATCCGGAAATCGTAATACACGTGTGAATACATAGACCACAATATGTCCCTAGTGAGCTTCTAGTTGACTAGCTCGTTGTGATCAACAGATAGTCATGGTTTCCTGGCTATGGACATTGGATGTCGTTGATAACGGGATCACATCATTAGGAGAATGATGTGATGGACAAGACCCAATCCTAAGACTAGCACAAAAGATCGTGTAGTTCATTTGCTAGAGCTTTGCCAATGTCAAGTATCTCTTCCTTCGACCATGAGAGCGTGTAACTCCTGGATACCGTAGGAGTGCTTTGGGTGTATCAAACGTCACAACGTAACTGGGTGACTATAAAGGTGCACTACAGGTATCTCCGAAAGTATCTATTGTTTTATGCGGATCGAGACTGGGATTTGTCACTCCGTGTAAACGGAGAGGTATCTCTGGGCCCACTCGGTAGGACATCATCATATGCGCAATGTGACCAAGGAGTTGATCACGGGATGATGTGTTACGGAACGAGTAAAGTGACTTGCCGGTAACGAGATTGAACAAGGTATTGGATACCGACGATCGAATCTCGGGCAAGTAACATACCGATAGACAAAGGGAATTGAATACGGGATTGATTAAGTCCTTGACATCGTGGTTCATCCGATGAGATCATCGTGGAACATGTGGGAGCCATCATGGGTATCCAGATCCCGCTGTTGGTTATTGACCGGAGAACGTCTCGGTCATGTCTACATGTCTCCCGAACCCGTAGGGTCTACACACTTAAGGTTCGATGACGCTAGGGTTATAAAGGAAGTTTGTATGTGGTTACCGAATGTTGTTCGGAGTCCCGGATGAGATCCCGGACGTCACGAGGAGTTCCGGAATGGTCCGGAGGTAAAGATTTATATATGGGAAGTCCTATTTTGGCCACCGGAAAATGTTCGGGATTTTTCGGTATTGTACCGGGAAGGTTCTAGAAGGTTCCGGAGTGGGGCCCACCTGCATGGGGGGACCCACATGGACGTGGGTAGTGGGGGCAAGGCCCCACACCCCTGGTCAAGGCGCACCAAGATCCCCCCTTAGAAGGAATAAGATCATATCCCGAAGGGATAAGATCAAGATCCCTAAAAAGGGGGATAACAATCGGTGGGGAAGGAAATAATGAGATTTCTTTCCTCCCACCTTGGCCAACGCCCCAATGGACTTGGAGGGCAAGAAACCAGCCCCTCCACCCCTATATATAGTGGGGAGGCGCATGGGAGCTATAGACGAAGTTCTGGCGCAGCCCTCCCCCTCTCCCAAGTACTCCTCCTCTCCCGTGGTGCTTGGCGAAGCCCTGCAGGATTGCCACGCTCCTCCACCACCACCACGCCGTTGTGCTGCTGTTGGATGGAGTCTTCCTCAACCTCTCCCTCTCTCCTTGCTGGATCAAGGCGTGGGAGACGTCACCGGGCTGTACGTGTGTTGAACGCGGAGGTGCCGTGCGTTCGGCACTTGATCATCGGTGATTTGAATCACGACGAGTACGACTCCATCAACCCCGTTCACTTGAACGCTTCCGCTTAGCGATCTACAAGGGTATGTAGATGCACTCTCCTTCTACTCGTTGCTGGTTTCTCCATAGATAGATCTTGGTGACACGTAGGAAAATTTTGAATTTCTGCTACGTTCCCCAACAGTGGCATCATGAGCTAGGTCTATTGCGTAGATTCTTTGCACGAGTAGAACACAAAGTAGTTGTGGGCGTTGATGTTGTTCAATATGCTTACCGTTACTAGTCCAATCTTGTTTCGACGGTATTGTGGGATGAAGCGGCCCGGACCGACCTTACACGTACTCTTACGTGAGACAGGTTCCACCGATTGACATGCACTTGGTGCATAAGGTGGCTAGCGGGTGCCAGTCTCTCCCACTTTAGTCGGAACGGATTCGATGAAAAGGGTCCTTATGAAGGGTAAATAGCAATTGGCATATCACGTTGTGGTTTTGCGTAGGTAAGAAACGTTCTTGCTAGAAACCCATAGCAGCCACGTAAAACATGCAAACAACAATTAGAGGACGTCTAACTTGTTTTTGCAGGGTATGCTATGTGATGTGATATGGCCAAAAGATGTGATGAATGATATGTGATGTATGAGATTGATCATGTTCTTGTAATAGGATTCACGACTTGCATGTCGATGAGTATGACAACCGGCAGGAGCCATAGGAGTTGTCTTTATTTATTGTATGACCTGCGTGTCATTGAAGAACGCCATGTAAACTACTTTACTTTATTGCTAAACGCGTTAGTCATAGAAGTAGAAGTAGTCGTTGGCGTGACAACTTCATGAAGACACGATGATGGAGATCATGATGATGGAGATCATGGTGTCATGCCGGTGACAAGATGATCATGGAGCCCCGAAGATGAAGATCAAAGGAGCTATATGATATTGGCCATATCATGTCACTACTCTATTTGATTGCATGTGATGTTTATCATGTTTATGCATCTTGTTTGCTTAGGAACGACGGTAGTAAATAAGATGATCCCTTACAACAATTTCAAGAAGTGTTCTCCCCTAACTGTGCACCGTTGCTACAGTTCGTCGCTTCTAAGCACCACGTGATGATCGGGTGTGATGGATTCTTACGTTCACATACAACGGGTGTAAGACAGTTTTACACAGCGAAAACACTTAGGGTTAACTTGACGAGCCTAGCATGTACAGACATGGCCTCGGAACACGGAGACCGAAAGGTCGAGCATGAGTCGTATAGTAGATACGATCAACATGAAGATGTTCACCGATGATGACTAGTCCGTCTCACGTGATGATCGGACACGGCCTAGTTGACTCGGATCATGTAATCACTTAGATGACCAGAGGGATGTCTATCTGAGTGGGAGTTCATAAGATGAACTTAATTATCCTGAACATAGTCAAAAGACCTTTTGCAAATTATGTCGTAGCTCGCGCTTTAGTTCTACTGTTTTAGATATGTTCCTAGAGAAAATATAGTTGAAAGTTGATAGTAGCGATTATGCGAACAGTAGAAAGCTTATGTCCTTAATGCACTGCTCAGTGTGCTGAACCCCAAACGTCGTTTGTGGATGTTTCGAACATCGAACATACACGTTTTGATAACTACGTGATAGTTCAGTTAAATGGTTTAAGTAGAGGCACCAAAGACGTTTTCGAAACATCGCGGAACATATGAGATGTTTCGAGGGCTGAAATTGGGATTTCAGGCTCGTGCTCACGTCAAGAGGTATAAGACCTCCGACGATTCTCTTAGCCTGCAAACTAAGGGAGAAAATCTCAATCGTTGAGCTTGTGCTCAGATTGTCTGAGTGCAACAATCACTTGAATTGAGTGGGAGTTGATCTTCCAAATGAGATAGTGATGTTTCTCCAAAGTCATTGCCACCGAGCTGCTAGAGCTTCGTGATGAACTATAACATATCAGGGATAAATAAGATGATCCTTGAGGTATTCACGATGTTTGACACCGCGAAAGTAGAAATCAAGAAGGAGCATCAATTGTTGATGGTTGGTGAAACCACTAGTTTCAAGAAGGGCAAGGGCAAGAAGGGATACTTCATGAAACGGCAAATCAGCTGCTGCTCCAGTGAAGAAACCCAAGGTTGAACCCAACCCGAGACTAAGTGCTTCTGTAATAAGGGGAACAGTCACTAGAGCAGAATTACCCTAGATACTTGGTAGATGAGAAGGCTGGCAAGGTCGATAGAAGTATATTGGATATACATTATGTTAATGTGTACTTTACTAGTACTCCTAGTAGCACCAGGGTATAAGATACCGGTTCGGTTGCTAAGTGTTAGTAACTCGAAATAAAAGCTACGGCATAAACGGAGACTAGCTAAAGGTGAGCTGACGATATGTGTTGGAAGTGTTTCCAATGTTGATATGATCAAGCATCGCACGCTCCCTCTACCATCGAGATTTGGTGTTTGCGTTGAGCATAGACATGATTGGATTATGTCTATCGCAATACGGTTATTCATTTAAAGAGAATAATGGTTACTCTATTTATTTGAATAATACCTTCAATGGTCTTGCACCTAAAATGAATGGTTTATTGAATCTCGATCGTAGTGATACACATTTTCATGCCAAAAGATATAAGATAGTAATGATAGTACCACTTACTTGTGGCACTGCCATGTAAGTCATAATGGTATAAAACGCATGAAGAAGCTCCATGTTGATGGATCTTTGGACTCACTCGTTTTTGAAAAGTTTGAGACATGCGAACCATGTCTATTGGTGTATATGCATGAAGAAACTCCATGCAAATGGACCGTTTGGACTCACTTGATTTTGAATCACTTGAGATATGCAAATCATACCACATGGGCAAGATGACTGAAAAGCCTCGTTTTCAGTAAGATGGAACAAGATAGCAACTTGTTGGAAGTAACACATTTTGATGTGTCCAATCCAATGAGTGCTGAGGCATGCAGTGAATATCGTTATGATCTTACTTCACAGATGATTCGAGTAGATGTTGAGAATATTTACTTGATGAAACACAAGTCTGAATTATTGAATGGTTCAAGTAATTTCAGAGTGAAGTAGAAGATCATTGTGACAAGAGGATAAAATGTCTATGATATGATCATAGAGATGAATATCTGAGTTACGAGTTTTGGCACACAATTAAGACATTGTGGAAATTGTTTCGCAATTAATACCGCCTGGAACACCATAGTGTGATGGTGTGTCCGAACATCATAGTTGCACCCTATTGGATATGGTGCGTACCATGATGTCTCTTATCGAATTACCACTATCGTTCATGGGTTAGGCATTAGAGACAACCACATTCACTTTAAATAGGGCACCACGTAATTCCGATGAGATGACACCGTATGAATTATGGTTTAGAGAAACCTAAGTTGTCGTTTCTTAAAAGTTTGGGGCTGCGACGCTTATATGAAAAAGTTTCAGGTTGATAAGCTCGAACCCAAAGCGGATAAAATGCATCTTCATAGGAAACCCAAAACAGTTGGGTATACCTCCTAATTCAGATCCGAAAGCAATATGGATTGTTTCTTGAATCGGGTCCTTTCTCGAGGAAAAGTTTCTCTCGAAAGAATTGAGTGGGAGGATGGTGGAAACTTGATGAGGTTATTGAACCGTCTCTTCAACTAGTGTGTGGCAGGGCACAGGAAGTTGTTCCTGTGGCACCTACACCAATTGAAGTGGAAGCTTGTGATGTTGATCATGAAACTTCGGATCAAGTCACTACCAAACCTCGTGGGATGACAAGGATACGTACTACATCAGAGTGGTACGTAATCCTGTCTTGGAAGTCATGTTGCTGGACAACAATGAACCTACGAGCTATGGAGAAGCAATGGTGGGCCCGGATTCCGATAAATGGCTCGAGGCCATAAAATCCGAGAACGGATCCATGACTTTGGAAGAAATACTTGATGGTCGTAAGGCCATTGGGTACGGATGGATTTTAAAAGGAAGACAGACAATGATGGTAAGAATTACCATTAAGAAAGCTCGACTTGTCGTTAAGATATTTTCCGACAAGTTCAAGGAGTTGATTACGGTGAGGTTTTCTCACTCGTAGCGATGCTAAGAGTCTGTTGGAATTGGATTAGCAGTTACTGCATGATTGATGAAATCTTGCAGATAGGATGTCAAAACATTGTTTCCTCGACGTTATACTTGAGGAAAGGTTGTATGTGATACAACCGGAAGGTTTTGTCAATCCCAAAAGATGCTAATAAGTATGCAAAGCTCCAGCAATCCTTCTAAGGACTGGAGTGAGCATCTCGGAGTTGGAATGTGTGCTTTGATGATGATCAAAGATTTTGGGTTTGTACAAAGTTTACGAGAAACTTGTATTTCCAAAGAAGTGAGTGGGAGCACTATAGAATTTCTGATGAGTATATGTTGTTGACATATTGTTGATCAGAAATGACGTAGAATTTCTGGAAAGCATATAGGGTTATTTTGAAAGTGTTTTTCAATGGAAAGCCTGGATTAAGCTACTTGAACATTGAGCATCAAGATCTATAAGGATAGATCAAAATGCTTAATAATACTTTCAAATGAGCACATACCTTGACATGATCTTGAAGGTGTTCAAGATGGACCAGTCAAAGAAGGAGTTCTTGCCTGAGTTGTAAGGTACGAAGTTAGGACTTAAAGCTCGACCACGGCAGAAAAGAGAGAAAGGACGAAGGTCGTCCCCTATACTTTAGACGTAGGCTCTACAGTATGCCATGCTGAGTACCGCACCTGAAGTGTGCCTTGCCATGAGTCAGTCAAGGGGTACAAGAGTGATCCAAGAATGGATCACAGGACAGCGGTCAAAGTTATCCTTAGAAATTAGTGGACTAAGGAATTTTTCTCGATTATGGAGGTGGTAAAAGAGTTCGTCGTAAAGGGTTACGTCGATGCAAGCTTGACACCTATCCGGATAGCTCTGAGTAGAGATACCGGATACATATAATGGAGCAACAATTTAGAATAGCTCCAAGTAGAACAGTTATTTGGATTAGCTCCAAATAGAGCGTGGTAGCTACATCTAGGAGATGACATAGAGATTTGTAAAACACACACGGATCTGAAAGGTTCGGACCCGTTGACTAAAACCTCTCTCACAAGCAACATGATCAAACCTAAAACTCATTGAGTATTAATCACATAGTGATGTGAACTAGACTACTGATTCTAGTAAACTCTTGGGTGTTAGTCACATGGCGATGTGACCTGTGAGTGTTAATCACATGGCGATGTGAACTAGATTATTGACTCTAGTGCAAGTGGGAGACTGTTGGAAATATGCCCTAGAGGCAATAATAAAAGTATTATTATTATATTTCCTTGTTCATGATAATTGTCTTTTATTCATGCTATAACTGTATTATCCGGAAATCGTAATACACGTGTGAATACATAGACCACAATATGTCCCTAGTGAGCCTCTAGTTGACTAGCTCGTTGTGATCAACAGATAGTCATGGTTTCCTGGCTATGGACATTGGATGTCGTTGATAACGGGATCACATCATTAGGAGAATGATGTGATGGACAAGACCCAATCCTAAGACTAGCACAAAAGATCGTGTAGTTCATTTGCTAGAGCTTTGCCAATGTCAAGTATCTCTTCCTTCGACCATGAGAGCGTGTAACTCCTGGATACCGTAGGAGTGCTTTGGGTGTATCAAACGTCACAACGTAACTGGGTGACTATAAAGGTGCACTACAGGTATCTCCGAAAGTATCTATTGTTTTATGCGGATCGAGACTGGGATTTGTCACTCCGTGTAAACGGAGAGGTATCTCTGGGCCCACTCGGTAGGACATCATCATATGCGCAATGTGACCAAGGAGTTGATCACGGGATGATGTGTTACGGAACGAGTAAAGTGACTTGCCGGTAACGAGATTGAACAAGGTATTGGATACCGACGATCGAATCTCGGGCAAGTAACATACCGATAGACAAAGGGAATTGAATACGGGATTGATTAAGTCCTTGACATCGTGGTTCATCCGATGAGATCATCGTGGAACATGTGGGAGCCATCATGGGTATCCAGATCCCGCTGTTGGTTATTGACCGGAGAACGTCTCGGTCATGTCTACATGTCTCCCGAACCCGTAGGGTCTACACACTTAAGGTTCGATGACGCTAGGGTTATAAAGGAAGTTTGTATGTGGTTACCGAATGTTGTTCGGAGTCCCGGATGAGATCCCGGACGTCACGAGGAGTTCCGGAATGGTCCGGAGGTAAAGATTTATATATGGGAAGTCCTATTTTGGCCACCGGAAAATGTTCGGGATTTTTCGGTATTGTACCGGGAAGGTTCTAGAAGGTTCCGGAGTGGGGCCCACCTGCATGGGGGGACCCACATGGACGTGGGTAGTGGGGGCAAGGCCCCACACCCCTGGTCAAGGCGCACCAAGATCCCCCCTTAGAAGGAATAAGATCATATCCCGAAGGGATAAGATCAAGATCCCTAAAAAGGGGGATAACAATCGGTGGGGAAGGAAATAATGAGATTTCTTTCCTCCCACCTTGGCCAACGCCCCAATGGACTTGGAGGGCAAGAAACCAGCCCCTCCACCCCTATATATAGTGGGGAGGCGCATGGGAGCTATAGACGAAGTTCTGGCGCAGCCCTCCCCCTCTCACAAGTACTCCTCCTCTCCCACGGTGCTTGGCGAAGCCCTGCAGGATTGCCACGCTCCTCCACCACCACCACGCCGTTGTGCTGCTGTTGGATGGAGTCTTCCTCAACCTCTCCCTCTCTCCTTGCTGGATCAAGGCGTGGGAGACGTCACCGGGCTGTACGTGTGTTGAACGCGGAGGTGCCGTGCGTTCGGCACTTGATCATCGGTGATTTGAATCACGACGAGTACGACTCCATCAACCCCGTTCACTTGAACGCTTCCGCTTAGCGATCTACAAGGGTATGTAGATGCACTCTCCTTCTACTCGTAGCTGGTTTCTCCATAGATAGATCTTGGTGACACGTAGGAAAATTTTGAATTTCTGCTACGTTCCCCAACAGGGACTCCATAGCGATGGAGAAGGAGCGCCTGAAGAAGGCGAAGAAGCGCCAGCGCGCCGCCCTGCTTCGCTTCGCGGAGCGTCGACGCGGCCGCGACGAAGGCGGAGTCGTCGTCATCTGCGACAGCGACGACGACGACAACGATGCGCCGCCACCAGTCCGCAATGGCGACGCCGGGCAGGGGTCCAGCAGGGGCGCCCGCGTCAAGGAGGAGAAGGCCGTCGACGACGATGGCGACGACGGCGGCGACTTCAACCGGTTTTTCCTTTAGATTAGTTTATGTATATGTGTTATGTAATGAAAATCCGCGAACTTCGCCGAAATGTGCCGAAATTTATCATGTTTGGCCGAATTTTAGCGTGTTTAAGCCGAACTTCGCCGAACTTCTTTTATTTTAAAACGTGCCTGGGGCGGCCCTGGGGCCGGCGGCTGGGGACCAACTCGCCCCAGGCCCAATTTTTGTGCCGGCTCACCCCTAGGCGCCCCCTGGGGGGCCAACGGCTGGAGATGCCCTTAGGCCATGTTTGATTCCAAATAAGTCACCAACTTATAAGTCGAAAAGTGAAAAAAGTGACTTATTTTACCAAACAAGCCCAATTTATAAGTCATAAGTTGCTCCACCCCAACTTAAAACTTATAAATCACCCTTTTACATGGGTTTCACCATTTTTACATTAAAAGAACAAGATGAAAAGATGTTCTCAAATGATTTATAAGACAGGTGACAACCAAACAAGCGTGACTTATAAATCACTGGTTTTAAGTCACCTGACTTATAAGTCAGGTGACTTATTGGAACCAAACAGACTCTTAGTTATTCAAAGGGAAATACTTGTATCCGGCGCGCCGGCCGAACTTTCGGCCGGTCGCGCCGCTCTCGTCCCGCACAACACAACTACTGCAGTGCCTCACGCACACCACGTGGCCATGGTGTTGGGTTTCGTAGTAATTTCAAAAAATTTCCTACGCACACGCAAGATCATGTGATGCATAGCAACGAGGGAAGAGTATCGTCTACGTACCCAACGCAGACCGACTGCGGAAGCGATGACACGACGTAGAGGAAGTAGTCGTACGTCTTCTCGATCCAACCGATCAAGCACCGAAACTACGACACCTCCGAGTTCGAGCACACGTTCAGCTCGATGACGATCCCCGGACTCCGATCCAGCAAAGTGTCGGGGAAGAGTTCCGTCAGCACGACGGCGTGGTGACGATCTTGATGAACTACAGCAGCAGGGCTTCGCCTAAACTCCGCTACAGTATTATCGAGGAATATGGTGGCTGGGGGCGCCGCACACGGCTAAGGAATAGATCACGTGGATCAACTTGTTGTCCTTTGGTGCTAGCCCTGCCCCTCTATTTATATGTTGAGCCCCGGGGTCGAAACTTGGAGCAAAAGCCTCCTCAAAGTCGGTTTTGCCCGAAAGGCAAGAGTCCCACTCGGACTCCAGGACCAAACGCCACAATCCTTGGCGTCTGGCCCAGACGCCATGGGCCTCGGCGTCTGGCCCAGGGCCAGACGCCAGGGTCTCCGGCGTTTGGCCCCCTGGCCTCCGCAAAACTCCTTTTTGCACCGACCTAAAGCCTCATGGGCTTGACCCCTTGGCCTAACCATATCATCCAATATATGAATCTTTACGTCTCGACCATTTCGAGACTCCTCGTCATGTCCCCGATCTCATCCGGGACTCCGAACTCCTTCGGTACATCAAAATGCATAAACTCATAATATAACTGTCATCGTAACCTTAAGCGTGCGGACCCTACGGGTTCGAGAACAATGTAGACATGACCGAGACACGTCTCCGGTCAATAACCAATAGCGGGACCTGGATGCCCATATTGGCTCCTACATATTCTACGAAGATCTTTATCGGTCAGACCGCATAACAACATACGTTGTTCCCTTTGTCATCGGTATGTTACTTGCCCGAGATTCGATCGTCGGTATCCAATACCTAGTTCAATCTCGTTACCGGCAAGTCTCTTTACTCGTTCCGTAATACATCATCTCACAACTAACATATTAGTTGTAATGCTTGCAAGGCTTATGTGATGTGTATTACCGAGAGGGCCCAGAGATACCTCTCCGACAATCGGAGTGACAAATCCTAATCTTGAAATACGCCAAATCAACATCGACCATTGGAGACACCTGTAGTACTCCTTTATAATCACCCAGTTACGTTGTGACGTTTGGTAGTACCCAAAGTGTTCCTCCGGTAAACGGGAGTTGCATAATCTCATAGTCATAGGAACATGTATAAGTTATGAAGAAAGCAATAGCAACATACTAAACGATCGTGTGCTAAGCTAATGGAATGGGTCATGTCAATCAGATCATTCTACTAATGATGTGACCTCGTTAATCAAATAACAACTCATTGTTCATGGTTAGGAAACATAACCATCTTTGATTAACGAGCTAGTCAAGTAGAGGCATACTAGTGACACTTTGTTTGTCTATGTATTCACACATGTATTATGTTTCCGGTAAATACAATTCTAGCATGAATAATAAACATTTATCATGATTATAAGGAAATAAATAATAACTTTATTATTGCCTCTAGGGCATATTTCCTTCAGTCTCCCACTTGCACTAGAGTCAATAATCTAGTTCACATCGTCATGTGATTTAACACCAATATTCACATCTGTATATGATTAACACCCATAGTTCACATCATCATGTGACCAACACCCAAAGGGTTTACTAGAGTCAATAATCTAGTTCACATCGCTATGTGATTAACATCCAAAGAGTACTAAGGTGTGATCATGTTTTGCTCGTGAGAGAAGCTTAGTCAACGGGTCTGTCACATTCAGAGCCGTATGTATTTTGCAAATATTCTATGTCTACAATGCTCTGTACGGAGCTACTCTAGCTAATCGCTCCCACTTTCAATATGTATCCAGATTGAGACTTAGAGTCATCTGGATCAGTGTAAAAGTTTGCACTGATGTAACTTTTACAACAAACTCTTTTATCACCTCCATAATCGAGAAACATCTCCTTAGTCCTTACTAAGGATATTCTTGACCAATGTCCAGTGATCTACTCCTAGATCACTATTGTACTCCCTTGCCAAATACAGAGCAAGGTATACAATAGGTCTGGTACAAAGCATAGCATACTTTATAGAACCTATGACTGAGGCATAGGGAATGACTTTTCATTCTCTTTCTATTTTCTGCTGTGGTCGGGATTTGAGTCTTACTCAATTTCATACCTTTGCAACACAGGCAAGAACTCTTTCTTTAACTGTTCCATTTTGAACTATTTCAAAATCTTGCCAAGGTATGTACTCATTGAAAATCTTATCAAGCGTCTTGATCTATCTCAATAGATCTTGATGCTCAATATATAAGTAGCTTTTTACTGAGGTCTTTTCTTTTTAAAGAACTCCTTTAAAACACTCCTTTATGCTTTGCAGAAAAATTCTACATCATTTCTGATCAACAATATGTCACTCACATATACTAATCAGAAAGGCTGTAGTGCTCCCACTCACTTTATTGTAAATACAGGCTTCATCGTAAGTCCATATAAAACTATATGCTTTGATCAACTTATCAAAGCGTATATTCCAACTCCGAGATGCTTGCACCAGTCCATAGATGGATCGCTGGAGCTTGCACATTTTGTTAGCACCTTTAGGATTGACAAAACCTTCTGGTTGCATCATATACAACTCTTCTTTAATAAATCCATTAAGGAATGCAGTTTTGACATCCATTTGCCAGATTTCATAAAATGTGGCAATTGCTAACATGATTCAGATAGACTTAAGCATCGATACGAGTGAGAAAACCTCATCGTATTCAACACCTTGAACTTGTTGAAAAACTTTTGCAACAAGTCGAGCTTGGTAGATAGTAACACTACTATCAGTGTCCGTCTTCCTCTTGAAGATCCATTTATTTAACATGGCTTTGCTGATCATCGAGCAAGTCAATCAAAGTCCATACTTTGTTGTCATACATGGATCATATCTCAGATTTTATGGCCTCAAGCCATCTCGCGGAATCTGGGCTCATCATCGCTTCCTCATAGTTCGTAGGTTCATCATGGTCTAGTAACATGACTTCCAGAACATGATTACTACACCACTCTGGTGCAGATCTTACTCTGGAAGACCTACGAGGTTCTGTAGTAACTTGATCTGAAGTTTTATGATCAATATCATTAGCTTCCTCACTAATTGGTGTATTTGTCACAGGAACTGATTTCTGTGATGAACTACTTTCCAATAAGGGAGCAGGTACAGTTACCTCATCAAGTTCTACTTTCCTCCCACTCACTTCTTTCGAGAGAAACTCCTTCTCCAGAAAGGATCCATTTTTAGCAACGAATATCTTGCCTCCGGATCTGTGATAGAAGGTGTACCCAACAATTTCCTTTGGGTATTCTATGAAGACGCACTTCTCCGATTTGGGTTCGAGCTTATCAGGATGAAACTTTTCCACATAAGCATCGCAGCCCCAAATTTTAAGAAACGACAACTTGGGTTTCTTGCTAAACCACAGTTCATATAGTGTCGTCTCAACGGATTTAGATGGTGCCCTTTTAACGTGAATGCAGCTGTCTCTAATGCATAACCCCAAAACGACAATGGTAAATCAATAAGAGACATCATAGATCGCACCATATCCAATAAAGCGCGGTTACGACGTTCGGACACACCATAACATTGTGGTGTTCCAGGTGGCGTGAGCTATGAAACTATTCCACATTGTTTTAATTGAAGACCAAACTCGTAACTCAAATATTCGTCTCCGTGATCAGATCGCAGAAACTTTATTTTTCTTGTTACGATGATTTTTCCACTTCACTCTGAAATTCTTTGAACCTTTCAATTATTTCAGACTTATGTTTCATCAAGTAGATATATCCATATCTGCTCAAATCATCTGTGAAGGTGAGAAAATAACGATATCCGCCTCGAGCCTCAATATTCATCGGACCACATACATCGGTATGTATGATTTCCAACAAATCTGTTGCTTGCTTCATTGTTCCGGAGAACGGCGTTTTAGTCATCTTGCCCATAAGGCATGGTTCGCAAGCATCAAGTGATTCATAATCAAGTGATTCCAAAATCCCATCAGCATGGAGTTTCTTCATGCGCTTTACACCAATATGACCTAAACGGCAGTGCCATAAATAAGTTGCACTATCATTATTAACTTTACATCTTTTGGTTTCAATATTATGAATATGTGTATTACTAAGATCGAGATCCAATGAACTATTTTCATTGGGTGTGTAACCATATAAAGTTTTATTCATGTAAACAGAACAACAATTTATTCTTTTACTTAAATGAATAACCGTATTACAATAAACATGATCAAATCATATTCATGCTCAACGCAAACACCAAATAACACTTATTTAGTTTCAACACTAATCCCGAAATTATAGGGAGTGTGCGATGATGATCATATCAATCTTGGAACCACTTCCAACACACATCGTCACTTCACCCTTAACTAGTCTCTGTTTATTCTGCAACTCCCGTTTCGAGTTACTAATCTTAGCAACTGAACTAGTATCAAATACTTAGGGTTTGCTATAAACACTAGTAAAGTACACATCAATAACATGTATATCAAATATACTTATGTTCACTTTGCCATCCTTCTTATCCGCCAATCACTTGGGGTGATTCCGTTTCCGGTGACCAGTCCCTTTGCAGTAGAAGCACTTAGTCTCAGGCTTAGGACCAGACTTGGGCTTCTTTACTTGAGCAGCAACTTGCTTGCCGTTCTTCTTGAAGTTCCCCTTCTTCCCTTTGCCCTTTTCTTGAAACTAGTGGTCTTATCAACCATCAACACTTGATGTTTTTCTTGATTTCTACCTTCATTGATTTCATCATCACGAAGAGCTTGGGAGTTGTTTCCGTTATCCCTTGCATATTATAGTTCATCACGAAGTTCTACTAACTTGGTGATGGTGACTAGAGAATTCTGTCAATCACTATCTTATCTGGAAGATTAACTCCCACTTGATTCAAGCGATTGTAGTACCCAGACAATCTGAGCACATGCTCACTAGTTGAGCGATTCTCCTCCATCTTTTAGCTATAGAACTTGTTGGAGACTTCATATCTCACAACTCGGGTATTTGCTTGAAATATTAACTTCAACTCCTGGAACATTTCATATGGTCCATGACGTTCAAAACGTCTTTGAAGTCCCGATTCTAAGCCGTTAAGCATGGTGCACTTAAACTATCAAGTAGTCATCATATTGAGCTAGCTAAACGTTCATAATGTTTGCATCTGCTCCTGCAATAGGTCTGTCACCTAGCGGTGCATCAAGGACATAATTCTTCTGTGCAGCAATGAGGATAATCCTCAGATCACGGATCCAATCCGCATCATTGCTACTAACATCTTTCAACACAATTTTCTCTAGGAACATATCAAAATAAACACAGGGAAGCAACAACGCGAGCTATTGATCTATAATTTGCAAAATACTACCAGGACTAAGTTCATGATAAATTTAAGTTCAATTAATCATATTACTTAAGAACTCCCACTTAGACAGACATCCCTCTAATCCTCTAAGTGATCACGTGATCCAAATCAACTAAACCATGTCCGATCATCACGTGAGATGGAGTAGTTTCAATGGTGAACATCACTATGTTGATCATATCTACTATATGATTCACGCTCGACCTTTCGGTCTCCGTGTTCCGAGGCCATATCTGTATATGCTAGGCTCGTCAAGTATAACCTGAGTATTCTGCGTGCGCAACTGTTTTGCACCCGTTGTATTTGAACGTAGAGCCTATCACACCCGATCATCACGTGGTGTCTCAGCACGAAGAACTTTCGCAACGGTGCATACTCAGGGAGAACACTTCTTGATAATTTAGTGAGAGATCATCTTATAATGCTACCGTCAATCAAAGCAAGATAAGATGCATAAAAAGATAAACATCACATGCAATCAATATAAGTGATATGATATGGCCATCATCATCTTGTGCTTGTGATCTCCATCTCCGAAGCACCGTCATGATCACCATCGTCACCGGCGCGACACCTTGATCTCCATCGTAGCATCGTTGTCGTCTCGCCAATCTTATGCTTCCACGACTATCACTACCGTTTAGTAATAAAGTAAAGCATTACATCGCGATTGCATTGCATACAATAAAGCGACAACCATATGGCTCCTGCCAGTTGCCGATAACTCGGTTACAAAACATGATCATCTCATACAATAAAATTCAGCACCATGCCTTGACCATATCACATCACAACATGCCCTGCAAAAACAAGTTAGACGTCCTCTACTTTGTTGTTGCATGTTTTACGTGGCTGCTACGGGCTTAAGTAAGAACCAATCTCACCTACGCATCAAAACCACAACGATAGTTTGTCAAATAGACTCCGTTTTAACCTTCGCAAGGACCGGGCGTAGCCATACTTGGTTCAACTAAAGTTGGAGAGGCAGTCGCCCGCAAGCCATCTCTGTGCAAAGCACGTCGAGGGAACCGGTCTCGCGTAAGCGTACGCGTAAGGTTGGTCCGGGTCGTCTCGTCCAACAATACCGCCGAACCAAAGTATGACATGCTGGTAGGCAGTATGACTTGTATCGTCCACAACTCACTTGTGTTCTACTCGTGCATATAACATCAACATAAATAACCTAGGCTCGGATGCCACTGTTGGGTTTCGTAGTAATTTCAAAAAATTTCCTACGCACACGCAAGATCATGTGATGCATAGCAACGAGGGAAGAGTATCGTCTACGTACCCAACGCAGACCGACTGCGGAAGCGATGACACGACGTAGAGGAAGTAGTCGTACGTCTTCTCGATCCAACCGATCAAGCACCGAAAACTACGGCACCTCCGAGTTCGAGCACACGTTCAGCTCGATGACGATCCCCGGACTCCGATCCAGCAAAGTGTCGGGGAAGAGTTCCGTCAGCACGACGGCGTGGTGACGATCTTGATGAACTACAGCAGCAGGGCTTCGCCTAAACTCCGCTACAGTATTATCGAGGAATATGGTGGCTGGGGGCGCCGCACACGGCTAAGGAATAGATCACGTGGATCAACTTGTTGTCCCTTTGGTGCTAGCCCTGCCCCTCTATTTATATGTTGAGCCCCGGGGTCGAAACTTGGAGCAAAAGCCTCCTCAAAGTCGGTTTTGCCCGAAAGGCAAGAGTCCCACTCGGACTCCAGGACCAAACGCCACAATCCTTGGCGTCTGGCCCAGACGCCATGGGCCTCGGCGTCTGGCCCAGGGCCAGACGCCAGGGTCTCCGGCGTTTGGCCCCCTGGCCTCCGCAAAACTCCTTTTTGCACCGACCTAAAGCCTCATGGGCTTGACCCCTTGGCCTAACTATATCATCCAATATATGAATCTTTACGTCTCGACCATTTCAAGACTCCTCGTCATGTCCCCGATCTCATCCGGGACTCCGAACTCCTTCGGTACATCAAAATGCATAAACTCATAATATAACTGTCATCGTAACCTTAAGCGTGCGGACCCTACGGGTTCGAGAACAATGTAGACATGACCGAGACACGTCTCCGGTCAATAACCAATAGCGGGACCTGGATGCCCATATTGGCTCCTACATATTCTACGAAGATCTTTATCGGTCAGACCGCATAACAACATACGTTGTTCCCTTTGTCATCGGTATGTTACTTGCCCGAGATTCGATCGTCGGTATCCAATACCTAGTTCAATCTCGTTACCGGCAAGTCTCTTTACTCGTTCCGTAATACATCATCTCACAACTAACATATTAGTTGTAATGCTTGCAAGGCTTATGTGATGTGTATTACCGAGAGGGCCCAGAGATACCTCTCCGACAATCGGAGTGACAAATCCTAATCTTGAAATACGCCAAATCGATATCGACCATTGGAGACACCTGTAGTACTCCTTTATAATCACCCAGTTACGTTGTGACGTTTGGTAGTACCCAAAGTGTTCCTCCGGTAAACGGGAGTTGCATAATCTCATAGTCATAGGAACATGTATAAGTTATGAAGAAAGCAATAGCAACATACTAAACGATCGTGTGCTAAGCTAATGGAATGGGTCATGTCAATCAGATCATTCTACTAATGATGTGACCTCGTTAATTAAATAACAACTCATTATTCATGGTTAGGAAACATAACCATCTTTGATTAACGAGCTAGTCAAGTAGAGGCATACTAGTGACACTTTGTTTGTCTATGTATTCACACATGTATTATGTTTCCGGTAAATACAATTCTAGCATGAATAATAATCATTTATCATGATTATAAGGAAATAAATAATAACTTTATTATTGCCTCTAGGGCATATTTCCTTCACATGGGTCCCACGCGCAATACCCAGGCACCCACGTCCTTATCTTATCCCAGCAACCGCACATCCTCATTCACTCATCCTCTCCCTCACATCTCGCCTGCCTCGCCTCTGCCTCTGGCTCTGGCTCGCGCCGCCGCATCCTTGCTCCGGCGAGCCCACCACCACCTGCCCGCGATGCTCCGGCGAGCGGCCACTATCCACAGCGCTCCGGCGAGCAGCCACTCCACCTGCCACACGCCAATACAGCGAGCGGCTGCCCATCCATCAGCACAAGCGTGCGGCAACCAGAGCTTTGTCGCCATGGCCGCCCTCCTTCTCTCCATGGCCGCCACAACAGGATTTGCTACAAGCATGTTTTCTTTTTGCTGGAACCAGCCCATGTATTTGCTACCATCCACCCATTAAAATCCTGCTACCACGTTAATTTTGTTGGAACCGGTGAACCATTTTGCTACAACCGTTTTTGGTTTTTGTTACTACCGGTGTTTTGCGGATTTGTGCTACATCTATCTCCACGACATCACCTGTTTTTCCAGTCGAGTTTTTGCTACAACCATGTTATGATTTTGTTGGAATCGAAGATAAATTTTGCTACATCCACCCATGGCGGTGTTTGTTCATGGCGGCAATGTCTTTCTTCTTCGATGGGATCGGCAAGCAATTTTTGATACAATCGGCGAGCAGTTTTGCTTCAACCAACACCTTATTTTGCTGGAACCTTTGGATTTCTTGCTGGAGCCTATGTTTTTCAGAGACGCAAAGCAATTTTTGATACAATCGGGGAGAAAATTTGCTTCAACCAGTATCTAATTTTGCTGGAACCAGCAATTCCAAAGCTGCAACAGCCGAAGTTTTTTTTTGAGCCGTGACAGGTCACCGCGGCGAACTGCGACGGCGACAGCGGCGAGGCGCGCTGCAAGGTCGCCGGGGCTGCTCGAACGGCGGTCAGTGGGAGGGGGAGGAGGAGATTTGACGCAGCACGGTAGCGAGGGCGGCGACCCGGTTGGCGACCGACGAGAAACGTATGGGAGGCGCTGACCACCGGTGAGGACGGCGACCGGCGGCGGGGCGGCAAATTACGGCGGACGTCGATGGGCACTCGCGCAGCCGCCTCTTCCAGCTGTGTGCGGCGCTGCAATTTTTCAGGAAGACGATGGAGAAAAGGAACGAAGCGAGAAGAAATATCTGACGGCTAGCAGTCATTGCATCGTACGGTCCTAGGGCGACCGGCCGAATCGTTTGGGCCGGTGCGCCGGCGCAGAGTAGCGCCCTTATTCAAAAGCCGTGACCAACCAGCGAGACGAGCGAGGAACAGGGGATTGATTGGCATGGGCGCGCTGCCAGCCAGCCAGCCTGACCGACGGGCGCACGGCGCTCCGGTAGATGCGGTGGCCGCCTGCATGCGCCGCCCGGCGGTGCAGAGCCCCGGGCGGCTTCGAAATTTATTTACAGCTGGGGCGCGCGCGGAGGGGACAACGAGACGCGCGCAGGAGGAGGGAGGAGGCGCATAAATGGAAGAGCAGGCCAGAGCGCGTCCATCCATCAATCGAAAGCCGGGCGAATGGACTGCGCGGCGTCAGCGCGAGAACCCAGGCGGCACGCCGGGCTGAATTCCGGGAGTACGGACTGCAACGGAGTGAGCCCCGCGCGGACACTTTACATCCTCAGGCCCAGCGCCAGCACCAATAATTTCCCCTCGACTATGCCGACCTAGTAGCAAAGTGGAGTGTTCAAAAAAAAAGTAGCAAAGTGGTAGCGCAACCATTGCTACTACCACGACATGTGACGCTAGCGCTATCCCCTAACCCTAACGTGCTACCGAATCACCAGCGAACTACAAACAAAATGCTAAGAGAAAATTTAGGAAAAGTCTACCAACATCTAAACCTATGATATTCCAGGTGTAAATTTGAAGTACACCTCATGAAAAAGTTGGACCAACCCTGTGTATGAATTAATATTGCGTCGAACACTTGAAAGGTGATCAACGGGTGATCCATGAAGTTTATTTGGGGGGGAGGGGGGGTGATCCATGAAGTTAAGAGAAAGTCTAATAAGATACACTGAACAGACTATAAGAATTAAACATTTTTTTGCTGAGTTGAATGAGATATAGTGATCTAAAAGGTGTTATATTTACTTTATAGAGTACACTGCGAGGGAAGGAGCACACGACACATAATCATGCCAGGGGATGTAATCATGTTTGGGGATGTAATCATGTTTGATGATTCTCGTTAACAAATATTGTCTCTCTACTTTCTACAATGATCTAATCGGGTACATTGTAATATTTTTCATGTCATGTGTTAAAAAAATTGCATGTCAAATTGTCCCTTGCTTTATAGATTGCACATTTCTTAGACTAGTTACAATTGGAGTAACTTAACTAGTAACATCACACATTTCAATACAAGATTACTTATGTGACAGCTAATTAATGAGGAGAGAGGGATTTATGGTAACTTAGCTACTTACTGTAACATCACACATTTCAAGGCATAATGAGTCTATAGTCTAATAAATGAAGTATTTCATGATACCACTCATATGTTACTACCCACTACGGAGGTAGTAACATAAAATAGTAACATCGGCAAGTTACTACTCTATGTTACTCCCCACTGTGAGCAGTCTTACCCCCTCTATCCGGTGAAGAGTGTACATCTAGAGATTTAGGACAAATTATGAAGTGAAGTAAAAATGCATTGAAAAGATGCAAGCCGCCATCTCTCTCCTCTTTAATTACCCAACCCCCAATAAGTTAAGTGCATGTAGAAATTAAGAAAACCATGTGTAGATTATTATCGGTCTTGATTACGTTGTGATGAGAGAGAAGTATTTACTTTCTACTTCAAAGTGCATTGAAAAGATAGAAGCACACTCTCTTGCATTGTTCAAGAATTCATGCGATTAATCAGTTAACATGCCAGTTAATCGCTACTCATAGCATAGCCAAATCGAATAACACATATTCGTCGCGTTAACTTGTAGGGCCGATTAATTGGCCAGTTAGACAGATTAATCAGTTGTCATGCCGATTAATCCCTGCTGATCCATTAACGGGTGGACAAACAAAGCCAAAATTTTTGGCCCATAACCCCTTCCGGCCCCATGCCGCTCCTTAAAAGATAGGATTAATAATTTTACCTTCTCTCTATGCTTTTCATATGTGTATGGTAGCATAGTTTGGTATACTACATAGCTGGAAGCATGAGAGTATGATATAATATATTAAAAAATCTAGACATATGTTGACAAGTTTTTATTCAATCTACCGATTGATGGTCGACCGATTAATCCAGTTAATAGGCCGATTCACCGATTAATCGCTACTACTAAACTGATCAAGCAACTACCAGTTAACGATCTCTTGAACATTGCTCTTTTGTGGACAAATTTTGAAACCAAACATACACTCTTCACCGGACGAAGGAAGTATGGTCTAGAGTCCAGCTTGTAGCTAATGTAGACTATTTTTTTAGGCAAAACTAATTTATACTCCCTCCTTTCCAAATTACTCGTCGCAGAAATGGATGTATCTAAAAGTAAAATACATCTAGATACATCCATACCTGCGACAAGTAATTCGAAACGGAGGGAGTAGGTGCCTCAGCGTGTGGAACACATGAACTAAAAACACATGAATATAAAAACACGTGAATTAAGGAAATAGGAATGCTTCAAATTGTTGTTTGAATACCACACGGTAAGAACACAAAGATTCTAGACAAAAATAAAATAAGAAATACAAGGTGTAAATAACCTTTTTTGTCTTCTTCTCCAATACTTATATGGATTGCACTATTCCACATGTATTTCATAGAAACTTGACGAATCATTCCTTTGCTCCAATGTAAATTTTCCTTTAGGAATTCAATCCTTCGAAATTATTGGAGTCTAATCGGGAGAGAACGTGCACTCCGTGGTTTCCCTGGCGAGAACGATTGTTCTATCTAGAAGGCTCATTCGTGAATGACGCTGTTAGAGGGTGTTCCCTACAAAAACCAATCACAAAAGGGTCGTTTCAGATTTTTCCATGCTATCGAATTCATGCTAAGAACAAAAAGGAAATGTCATACTATAACAAAAATTATTTTCATACTAGAGCAGAAGAAAATCGACATGTGTTTCAGGAATTTGCTATGTTGCAACAAAGAGAATTGCAACGGCTATAAAAAGGTTGCATACAAGCAAGTGTCATCGTACAATCAACAAAGTGATACTCCCTTCGTCCGGTGAAGAGTGTACATCTAACTTTAAAATTTATCTATAAAAAAGTGTATTTCTATCTTCTCAATGCACTTTAAAGTTGGGGGAAAATACTTCTCTCTCCTCACACGATAATCAAGACCAATATCAATTTACACACGGTCTTCTTAATTTCTACATACACTTGGCTCATTGAGGGTTGGGTAATTAAAAAGGAGAGAGATGATGGCTTGCACCTTTTTAATGCATTATTTTACTCAACTTCATAATTTGTCCTAAAATTTCTAAATGTACACTCTTCATCGGACGAAGGGAGTACATCAATATTTTCAAAATAGGTCTACTTGTCTTGTCAGAGCACGACCTGCGTCCTATGAAATTGTTGTTGGGAGTGGCACACACAACACTTGAGTGTTGCCACTTTCTAATCCCACAACCCACAACTAAGTTCAAGCCGTTGAAGGTCCCTTGGATTCTGAATCTAGACCTTCCTTTTTTAAGAGAAATTTTTAATCTACTTACAAAATATCATGACAGTATAAAGTACACAAGAAATAATATAAATTACATCCATGTCCTTAGACTCCATAGCGACGACTACAAGCACTGATGCGAGCCGAAGGGGTGTCGTCGTCATCACCCATTCCTCATGGGAACCGGGCGAACCTTGTCGTAGTAGACCTTCCTAGCTGTCATGAGAAAAAATTACGCAAAAAGTTCAATCCATGCTGTATGGGTAATGAAGAGCTTCAAAAATCCAACCGTGACGCAAGGAGGAAGAACATAAGTTTCCATCCACGCTGACGACGGGGTATAGAGCGAGCTCCCAACAAGGCTACTTGGACACTACAGTTTCGTTTCGGAGCAAGATTTATAAATTTTGACGACCGCACGACGACTCTACTGCAGTGACGTTTTGTTGGTGCTGATAGTCGTGCTCCCGGCGGTTATTATTAGGGCGATCGGGCCACATAGTACGACACATCCGTCAGAGCCGCTCTTAAAGCAACTCTAAAGCACCGACCCATTTTGTCCGCCTGCGTACGTTTGGATCGGCGCAGACAAAAGTGACGACTCAACGCGCTGACCTAAACACAAATCATATCCACACCGACGCATTTGCGGCTCAAATTTACGTGTCAAATGCGTCGGTGCGGACGCCAAACGGACGCTTCGCGTGTCTTCCCGCTGTCCGCCGCGTTCCCACATGACGGCCGTCCAACTACCCGCTGCCCACACGGTCAGCTTAATTTATGACGACGGGCCCACGTGTCAGCGACGCGCTCGTTCTTTTTTAAGCCAACCGTGCGGCGGGGCCGTCCTCATCCAAACTCGCCGTCCACATCTGCCATCCTTTGCTTCCTCGTCACGGGCAAACCCTAGCCACCACAACCACAGCGAGATGGCCTCTTCTCCGGCGCCAGCAGCAGCAAGGCCAAGGGCAAGTCCTCCGCCACCCCTTTCTCCTCAGAGTTCCTCCCGCCTCCGCCGACGCCGGCGCCTCGCCGGCAGAGGCAGCTCGTGAGCGTGCCAGTACACCAGGCGGAGTGGCACTGGCAGCACCGCCAGTCTCTGCCGTATCCCGACATGACGATGCCGCACGACTGGCATCTGGATCCAGATAGGATCCCGGTGCCGGCGGCGCCGTGGTCGGCTCGTGCTCACGTGGAGAAGGTGCGGCGACGGCGGGCGTTGCTGACTCCAGAGCAGCGCCGCGAGGCCGCCTATGCAACCGACTCGCCCAACTGGGCGAGGTAGTTCGCCTTCGAGCACGAGGAGGCTAGGCGACGGGGCGTGCGCGAGGTCGACCAGAGGTCGCCGCCACCGGCGCTCGTCGTCCGCGAGGAGGACCAGGCGGCGGAGGACGTCTACCAGGCGGCACTTGCGGCCGTCTTCCGGAAGAGCGAGGAGGACGAGCGGCGCAGGGCGGAGGCGGAAGAGGAGGCTCGGTACGAGGCGACAATGACGCAGGCCCTTTCCCTCTCCGCGGCGAGCGACAGTGTGGTGCCGCCGGTGGCCCCGCCGTCCCCCATCAAGCAGGAGCCGGAGCCCGAGCCGTCCCCCATCGAGCGCTACTTCTGGATGGGAGTAGTGCACGAGTGGGTACGCGTACCGCCGGTGTGGATGGGAGTGACGCCGGCATAGGAGCAGGCGTACCTCGAGCATTGGCGCAAGATAAGGGTGGCCGAGGAGCGCCGCGACGGCGAGTACCTCGAGATGCTTGAGCGCGACCTCGAGGAGGAGCAGCGCGAGGCCGAGGAGGAGGCGCGTCAGGCCGCGGCTGCACAGGAGCCCGCACAACCCCCCGCGCCGGCACTGTCTGCGCCGGCACACCTCGACATGACGACGCTCTGGAACACGGCGTTCGCCTGGGCCGGGCCGGCGCCGACGCTCATCGACCGCACGGAACCCGAGGACGACGACGAGGATGCCTAGGGCAGCGCGCCGCCTCGTAGTTTAGGCTGTTTTTAATTTTTTAAATACAAATATGGACACGTGGACTCTCGCCGGCCTTCGTGGCCGGCTTTAATGTTTAATTAATGTTGTTTCTTTCTTTAATATGCATGCGTTCATATTTTTTTCCGCCATCAAAAATGGGTTCAGGTCAGCGTTGGGCGCATGTCGTGGTTCTAAGTCTGACAGTGATGTAGAGGAGTAAGTATGGAGAGGCAAGATCTTAGCTATAGAGGAGTTGTAGGAACGCAAGATTTATGAGTTCAGGCCCTTCTCGGAGGAAGTAATAGCCCTACGTCTCGGAGCCCGGAGGCGGTCGACTGGATTATGCGTGTGTGAATTACAGGCGTGCGAACCCTTATTTCGGAGGAGGGGGGTGGCTTATATAGAGTGCGCCAAGACCCCAGCCAGCCCACGATACAAAGGGTTCAATGTACATTAAGGCAGGGCGTTACTGGTAACGCTAGTAATAAAGTGTTATGATGACCATAAAAGCTACTTAATAACCGACCGTTAGCATGCGGAGCGCCTTTAGGTCACCTGACCGTCGAGTGGCTTGGTCTTGGTCGGGTGATTGCTTCTTGGTCGAGTATCTTCAAGTCTGTCAAGTGAGACACCTTCAAGTTGATTGAAAGATGATTTCTTCTGGAGATGTCCTTGGGTAGGCCAGTTTGGACAGGTCCATGATCCTACCCTAGGTACATAGCTTCATCATTAGCCCCCGAATGGATCGAGGTTTGAGTGGGACAGGGTTTGAGCATTTTTCCGACTCGTTTTTCATGCCGCGAGCATACCTTGTTTCGGATCAATGAACCCGAGTGTTGACAGCGACTTCCTTTCCAGTCGCCTTGATCCATTCTTGATTCTTCGTCGAGTGAGTTTCTTTATTCGAAAGGCTCCGAGTGACGGTGCGGAGGAGATCTTTGGTTTGACAAGTTGTTCTGCTGTCCGTGGATTTTGTGGGATCCGAATTTTGGGAAGCGCGCGGGACGGGGGAGGCTGCAGTAATCGGATGGGATAGAGCGGAGCCGCCTCGATCCCCGCGCCACCTTTTTCGCCACGTATCGCGCGCGCGATTGTTACGGGATTTGACAGAGCCGCCTAGGCCTACCCGTCAGCCACTCGGAAGCGGCCTCATATAAGGCGTTGGACCGGAGTCTCCCAAACAGTGCGTTCCCATTACCTCTTCTCCTCTTCACGCCCCTCCGCTGCACTCGCTCTCGCCCCAGCGGCACCGCTCCATACGCATCTCGCCGGCGACAATGGGGAAGGAGAAGACATCGGCTCTGGAGCGGGCAAAGAAGGCGACGGCGAGGTCGAAGGGGAAGGCGACCAGCCGGGGCGGATCTTCCTCGCGAACCGGCCTGCCGAAGGGCTGGATCCAGGGCGACTGGATCCACTCAAGGATCACCCAAGAAGACCTCGACGACCTGGCCGAAGGGGGGCTGATCCACTATGACTCGGCGCGGCTTCCGGGGAAGGAATCTGAGCCGCAACCTCGGGAGGGTGAGCGTGTTCTTCTTGCCACCCACGTCGACCGTGGATTTTCCTTGCCTCCTCACCCTTTCTTTCGAGGGTTTCTGAACTTTTTTGGGGCACAACTCCACCACTTTACTCCCAACACAATCGTTTATCTCGCCGCTTTCATTTCTTTGTGTGAGAACTTCCTGGGTTGCCGGCCTCACTGGGGTCTTTTCAAGCACATTTTCACTTGTCGCTCCCAGACAGTGAAAAAGGCTAATTCGAGTGACGAGAGGACGCAAGTGATTCAGATGTGTGGGGGTCTTGGTATCCAGATGAGAGGGAAAAGTTCTTTTCCGGCCATGATTCTTCCCGACTCAGTCCGCGGATGGCAGTCGACCTGGTTTTACTGTAAGGACCAGTCGACGCCAGGGCAGTCGACTGGCCTCCCTCCCTTTACCATGGACCGAGTGAGGAAACCCTCCCCTTTGAAGGTGCTCCCGGAGGAGAAGGCACAGGTGAGGGTGCTGGTCGATCGAGTGGTCCAGCTTATCCGTGACGGGGTCACCGGTATGGATCTCTTGGAGGTCTTCCTTCAGCGGCGCATCCATCCTCTTCAAGCCCGAGACCATCCGATGTGGATGTATTCGGGTCTTGAAGACTCCACTCGGATCCACCCGGAGGAGGTCGACGACGACACACTGGAGAAGTGGTTGTCGGGCATTACGGGAACAAGGACAACCCCAGGGGAGCCAGGAGAGTCCCTCCATTCGACCAGTCTCATGCGCCAGAGAAGGTCTGATTCTGATTTTTCGCTTTGTAATTTGAATTCGCTCCTGCATACACTGCGTCGACTGACTTTGTTCTCTCTGCTTTCTTTCAGGCCATTATTGAAATGTATTCAATGCGCAACGGAGAGCAAGAGCAAGCTCTGGAAGGTGAGGCGAGCGGCGGCGACAGTGGCGAGTGGACTTCCGACGCTGAAGGGGGTGGAGGAAGCGACGACTCAAGTGATGGAGAAGAAGTCGAGTCACCTCCTCGCTGGGAGAGGCGATCCAAGCTCGACCAAGAACGACCGAGTGCCCGTGAAAAGGTAACTACTTAGGCTGGTCAGTCTTCGAAGCGTCCTCGGGTCTCTACACCAACCCTGACTGAGAAAGCGCCAAAGCACCCCAAAGTTGCAGAGCTGAAGACTCGGAAGGCGTTGCCGAAGATTAAGATTGACATCCCCGTTGCTTCCGCGTGAGTGTCTCCTTTCGTATTCACCCGACGCTTCATGCTGTTTGTTTTTCTTGTTTTAACTGGTCGGATTTTGGGATTGTCAGTGCTGCCACTTCCGGGACCTCAGCTTACAGGGACGAGGACGAGGTGATGGAGGATGCGGTCACTTCTAATCTGGGTATGATTTCTGCCGTACTGTCTTTGTTTGGTCGATCCAAATGCAATGTGCATCATTGGGTGATGTGACTTTGGCAATTGCACCCTACACAGCTCCCAACGTTATTGACCTTCCTGACGATGATGAAGAGCCCGAGAGGCCTTTGACGAGGAAGAGTAGGCAAGCTCCTACAAGCGAGGCGCTATAGTCGACACCGAGGGCGGAACCAGTCGTTCAAGGCGCTGGCGACGCCAACCGGGGTTCTGTTACCTTCGCCGTGCCACTGTCGAGTGCCTTGCCTTCTTCGTCGACTGCTCAGACCCCTGTCGACCCACCTTCGGTTTTTGCGACCCATCATGTCCCAGAAGACGAAGTGAATGCTGTCAGGGAAGCTATACGCCAGGCGGGTGTCATGATGGAGAAGATGAAGATGGTGCGAGACGCCAGTCAGGCTGCCTACGACGCCAGCTCGGCTCTCCAAAGCAACGTTCAGGTTAGTTGGTCGCCACTTGTTCTGTTAGGATATGATATCTGAAGACTCCTTTCTGAAAATCTTTGCGTTAGTACACCCACTGGGTGCGTTGCTTGAACTTTGAATTAGTGGGGGCACGCTGAGTGCACCCACTGGGTGTAGTCCTTGAGACTGCGGTGGACTGCGGGCAGTCGGCTGTAGTCTTTGTATCTTGTCGAGTGTAAACCGAATTGATAGTTTGTCTCTTCCACTCGGTCTGGTCGAGTGGGGTCGAAACCGGTGGGGGCACGCCAAGTGCACCCACTGGGTGTAGTCCCCAAGACCGTGGTCGACTGCTGGTAGCCGATTGTGGTCGGAGCTTTTTTTTACTCCCTGCACTCGACTCTGGCGGGCCGGTCGAGTGGGATCAGAACCGGTGGGGGCACACAAAGTGCACCCGCTGGGTGTAGTCCCCGAGGCTATGGTGGACTGCGGGCAGTCGACCGTAGCCTTAGTAACTTTTTTTTGCTGTAAAAATAACTTCTCCCCTTTGATTTTAGAAATCTTGTGATCTTGGGGCTCGCTTTGCTGACTTAGATAAACAGCAGATCCAACTGAACCTTGACTTGGAGCTGGCCATGACAGAGCTGCAAAGGGTCAAGGACGACGCCACTGGTAAGACGAATTTGTCGACTGGTCTGTCTTAAGCTTGAGTTCCCTTCTGCTCTTTCTGAATCAGGCATCATTTCTTTGTAGAAAAACTGAGAGAAGCTCTGGTGAAGAAGGACCAGGATTTGGATGCTGCTCGAAAAGAGGCTAACGACAAAACCGCTCTAGCTGCACAGAAACTGGCTTTGGTCGGCCAGTTGGAAGAAGAGAATACTAGGCTGAAGTCTTCTCTGAATGACACCAACAAGGAGTGCTCACGCTGGAAGAAGGAGAATCTCATCCTGGGCGAGAAGATGGAAAGCATTGCTCGCAGGAGGGATGATCTGGAGAGCTACCTGAGGAGTCTTGCCAAGAAGTTGTTCATCAAGCTTGAAGGTGCACATTTTGTTCCGACTGATTTTTTTTGTGTCGACTCGGTGTATGTAAATTGACTTATCCTTGGACCATGATGCAGAGTTTTGCCAGAACTTCGAGGAGGAGACTGGGCGGATCGAACCTGGTTTGGATCCAATCAATTCTCCCGTGAAAGATGAAACTGCCATGAATCTGCTCCGACTGGAATCCCGCATTGACGGTGTCGTGGACTACTTGGCTCGACCGAAGGTCGCCATGTCGCGGATCGACCCGGCACTTTGGCCAGAGGCTGTGCTCCAAAATGATCTTGAGTCCCTGATGACTCGACTAAATGAAATCCCTGACCGAGTGCAGGAGTGGAAGAAGTCTGTTGCTCGGTGTGGTGCTGATGTGGCTCTGTCTTTGGTTCGTGTCCACTGCAAGGAGGTGCGACAAGACAAACTGGCAGCAATCAAGGTGGCCAACACCTAGAAACATGACTTACGAACTTTTATGGAGACTTTCATCGCTGCAGCCACTCAGATAGCCGACGGCATCGACCTGGATGAGTTCGTCGAGCCTGCCAGCCCTCCTCCTGCGGAGTGAACAACCTTTTATGCCTCACCTTAAATTTTCCTCGGAATGCCGAGTGGTTTTGGTAACCGTTAAACTCTTTCGGGCTGAATGCCCGAGCACTTTGATCTGTGGTCTGGAAACCTTTAGGATTTATCCGAACTTGGTTTATCGTCGAATATCTTTATGCATTCCCCATCAAGTGGAAATCGTTCTTTATTCGAGACAACCTTTGTATTTGCGGCGTAGCTCCGAAGGAGACGGTAGCAGTCGACCTGCACCTCGTCGTCTTTGCGGGTCAGCGATGGATCGTACATTGTATTTGTGGCGAAGCTCCCCAAGGAGGAGGCGACAGTCGACATGCCCCTTGTTACTGTAGAGCAGGATGAAGTGCGCGTTGTATTTGTGGCGAAGCTCTCCAAGGAGGAGGCGGTAGTCAACCTGCCCCTTGTTACTGCAAAGCAGGATGTGTTTCAAACTTAGGGGAGTGCTGGACTGCAGCTAAGTCCCCGAGTGGGAGGGCTACTCTCCACTCGGTAGGATTTTTTCAAACTTAGGCGAGTGCCTGACTGCAGCTAAGTCCTCAAGAGAGAGAACTTAGGCGAGTACTGGACTGCAGCTAAGCCCCCGAGTGGGAGGACTGCTCTCCACTCGGTAAGATTTTTTTAAACTTAGGCGAGTGCCTGACTGCAGCTAAGTCCTCAAAAGAGAGAACTTAGGCGAGTACTGGACTGCAGCTAAGCCCCCGAGTGGGAGGACTGCTCTTCACTCGGTAGGATTTTTTCAAACTAAGGTGAGTGTCTGACTACAGCTAAGTCCTCGAGAGAGAGAGAGCTTAGGCGAGTACTGGACTGCAGCTAAGCCCTGGAGTGGGAGGACTGCTTTCCACTCGGTAGGATTTTTTCAAACTTAGGCGAGTGCCGGACTGCAGCTAAGTCCTCAAGAGAGAGAACTTAGGCGAGTACTGGACTGCAACTAAGCCCCCGAGTGGGAGGACTGCTCTCCACTCGATAGGATTTTTTCAAACTTAGGCGAGTGCTTGACTGCAGCTAAGTCCTCAAGTGAGAGAACTTAGGCGAGTACTGGACTGCAGCTAAGCCCCGAGTGGGAGGACTGCTCTCCACTCGGTAGGATTTTTTCAAACTTAGGCGAGTGTCTGACTGCAGCTAAGTCCTCAAGTAGAGAACTTAGGCGAGTACTGGACTGCAGCTAAGCCCCCGAGTGGGAGGACTGCTCTCCACTCGATAGGATTTTTTCAAATTTAGGCGAGTGTCTGACTGCAGCTAAGTCCTCAAGTGAGAGAACTTAGGAGAGTACTGGACTGCAGCTAAGCCCCCGAGTGGGAGGACTGCTCTCCACTCGGTAGGATTTTTTCAAACTTAGGCGAGTGCTTGACTGCAGCTAAGTCCTCAAGTGAGAGAACTTACACGAGTACTGGACTGCAGCTAAGCCCCCGAGTGGGAGGACTGCTCTGCACTCGGTAGGATTTTTTCAAACTTAGGCGAGTGCCTGACTGCAACTAAGTCCTCCAGTGAGAGAACTTAGGCGAGTACTGGACTGGAGCTAAGCCCCCGAGTGGGAGGACTGCTCTCCACTCAGTAGGATTTTTTTCAAACTTAGGCGAAAGGAATTCGCAGCTAAGCCACCCACTGGAGGATTTCATTCGCAAACAAAAAACGATAACAATCACTGGGAAAATTATAACGCTCTTGTCTTTGAAAAATAAATTACAGGAGTTTTTTCTTATTACATCTCATCCGAGTGAGAATTCAAGTAAAAAAGGGGCGGAGTAGCTCCGCATTCCAGGATCGCGACTCATCAATCTGGCGATCGACATTGTAGAGGTGGTATGCTCCATTGCGAAGGACTCTGGTGACTATGAAGGGGCCTTCCCAAGTAGGGGCGAGTTTGTGTGGTTTCTGCTGATCCACTCGGAGGACTAAGTCTCCCTCTTGGAAGGCTCGACCCTTCACATTTCTGGCATGGAATCGGCGCAAGTCTTGTTGGTAGACGGTCGATCGGATCATGGCCATTTCTCTTTCTTCTTCCAGGAGGTCGACTGCGTCCTGCCGGGCTTGTTCTGCTTCATCTTCAGAGTAGAGCTCGACTCGGGGAGCGTTGTGAAGCAGGTCACTCGGCAAGACTGCCTCGGCTCCGTAGACCAGAAAGAATGGGGTTCTTCCGGTCGATCGGTTCGGTGTTGTCCTCAATCCCCAAAGGACTGATGGAAGCTCGTCGACCCATGCACCTGCTGCGTGCTTGAGATCGCGCATCAACCGAGGTTTCAGTCCTTTGAGAATTAGGCCATTTGCCCTTTCTGCTTGCCCATTCGACTGAGGGTGAGCGACCGAAGCATAGTCGACTCGGGTACCCTGAGAGGCACAAAAGGCCCTGAATTTGTCAGAATCGAAGTTTGACCCATTGTCAGTGATGATGCTGTGCAGAACTCCATATCTGAATATCAACCCTCTGACAAAACTGATAGCAGTGCAAGCATCAAGATTCTTGATAGGCTTGGCTTCAATCCATTTGGTGAACTTGTCGACTGCTACTAGTACATGAGTGAAGCCGCTCCTGCCTGTTCTTAGTGGTCCAACCATGTCCAGCCCCCAAACAGCGAAGGGCCAGACGAGTGGAATGGTTTTCAGAGCTGACGCGGGCTTGTGCGACATATTGGAGTAATACTGACATCCTTCACACTTGTCGACTATCTCTTTTGCCATTTCATTGGCTCTTGGCCAGTAGAATCCCGCTCGGTATGCTTTAGCCACAATGGTCCGAGAGAACGCATGGTGACCACAGGTCCCCGAGTGGACATCATCAAGGATCATCCGACCTTCTTCTGGTGTAATACACCTCTGACTGACTCCAGTCGCGCTTTCTTTATATAACTGTCCTTTTATGACTGTAAAGGCCTTGGATCGTTGGACGATCTGTCGAGCCTCTTCTTCGTCCTCTAGGAGCTCTTTCCTTAGGATGTATGCAATGTACGGTACTGTCTAGTCGGGAGCGCTGACCAAGACTTCCATGATCAGGTCGACTACAGCTGGAATTTCAACTTCAGTCGAATCCGTGGCGCTTTTTGGCCGCGGGGGGCCTCTTCACTAAAGGGATCCTCCTGAACTGATGGTATGTGAATGTGTTCCAAAAACACATTGCTGGGGATGGCTTCTCTTTTGGAACCCCTCAAATTTCTTCTCCAGCTTTCTCACTGCATTGCAATAACCAGTCATGGCTGGACTTCTGACGTCCCATTCCTTCATCACCTTATTAACCACCAAATCTAAGTCGCCATAGACCATGAGGCAACGGACGCCGAGTGAAATGGCCATGCGGAACCCATACAAAAGTGCTTCGTATTCTGCCTCGTTGTTGGAGGAATCAAAGTGGAGTTGAAGAACATAACTGAGTTTATCTCCTCTGGGGGAGACCAACACTACTCCGGCACCCGAACCATTCAGCATCTTGGAACCGTCGAAGAACATGGTCCAATGCTCCGAGTGAACCTGAGTCGGCAGCTGCTGTTCAATCCACTCGGCGACGAAATCTGCGATTGCCTGGGACTTAATAGCTTTCTTTGCCTCAAACTTGATATCTAGAGGGAGGAGTTCAATCGCCCATTTTGCCACTCGACCGGTTGCATCCCTGTTATGCAGGATCTCTGATAATGGAGCGTCGTTGACGACTGTAATGGAATGATCAGATAAGTAATGAGCAACTTTCTTTATGGTCATATAAATCTCGTATACAAGCTTCTGATAATGAGGATATCTTTGCTTCGACGGGGTCAAAACTTCAGAAATATAATATACTGGGCGCTGAATTTTGAAGGCCTTTCCTTCTTCTTTCCGCTCGACTGTAAGTACCGTACTGACGACTTGTCCCATGGCTGCAATGTAAAGTAGCAAAGGCTCCTTACTGATTGGGGCAGCAAGCACCGGCTGGGTGGAGAGCAGAGCTTTGAGCTCTGCAAATGCTGCATCAGCTTCAGGAGTCCACTCAAACTTGTCAGACTTCTTCATCAATCGGTAAAGGGGCAATGCCTTTTCACCGAGACGAGATATGAATCGACTTAAAGCGGCCAAGCAACCAGTAAGCTTCTGGACGTCGTGCACTCGCACAGGACTTTTCATTCGGAGTATAGTGCCGACTTTTTCTGGATTAGCGTCGATTCCCCGTTCGGAAACGAGAAAACCGAGTAATTTTCCGCCAGGAACTCCGAATGTGCACTTTGATGGATTAAGCTTGATATCATACCTCCTGAGGTTGGCAAAGGTTTCAGCAAGGTCAGCCAGCAGGTCGGAACCCTTCCGCGACTTGACCACAATATCATCCATATACGCCTCCACATTCCGACTGATTTGAGTGAGCAAACACTTCTGAATCATCCTCATGATTGTGGCCCCAGCATTCTTGAGGCCGAACGGCATGGTAACATAACAGAAGCACCCGAATGGAGTGATGAAAGCTATTTTGATCTCGTCAGGTCCATACAGACGGATCTGATGGTACCCGAAATAGGCGTCCAAAAAAGACAATCGCTCACATCCCGCAGTCGAGTCGACTATCTGATCGATGCGGGGGAGAGGAAAATGATCTTTCGGGCAGGACCGATTGATATGTTTAAAGTCAATGCACATGCGAAGTGACTTGTCCTTCTTGGGGACCATAACAACGTTGGCGAGCCACTCGCAGTGGTAAATTTCTCGGATAAACTCCGCTGCTAAGAGCCGAGCCACCTCCTCGCCAATGGCCTTTCTCTTCTGGACGGCGGACCGCCGGAGATGTTCCTTGACAGGTTTTACTTTTGAGTCGACTCTCGGGCGATGCTCAGCCAGCTTCCTGGGAACACCTGACATGTCAGAAGGCTTCCATGCGAAAATGTTCCAGTTTTCACGGAGGAACTGGACGAGCGCTTCTTCCTATTTGAAGTCGAGTGTTGTCGAGATATGAGTCGGAGCAGTGCCGGGATCGGTCGGGTGGATGTGAGCTGTCTTCGTATCGCCAGTCGACTGAAAAGCCGATTCTGTGGCGGGCTTCTTGGCTCGCAACAAATCACTCGGGTTTGCAGTGTTCTGGTATTCCTGCAACTCCACCAATGCCATCTGAGCATCAACGATCTTCGAACCTTTCTGAAAACATTCTTCCGCTTTCTTCTGATTTCCCGTAATAGTAATCACACCTTTGGGGCCAGACATCTTCAATTTGAGATACACATAACATGGTCGGGCCATGAAGCGTGCATAAGCCGGCCTGCCCAAAATAGCGTGGTAGGCACTCTGGAAGTCTACAACTTCAAATGTCAACTTTTCTTTGCGGTAATTCTTGAAATCACCGAAAACCACATCAAGAGCAATCTGGCCGAGTGATTCAGCCTTCTTTCCAAGAATGACTCCATGAAAACTCATGTTGCTGGCACTGAGTCTGGACATCGGAATGCCCATCCCTTTCAACGTCCCAGCATACAATATGTTCAAACCACTGCCACCATCCATCAAGACTTTGGTCAGTCGACACTGTCGAGTGGTATGTTTGGGTTGCTTGCCCTGGAACTGCTGGATCAAGAGTCGACACTGTCGAGTGGTATGTTTTGGGTAAATAAAATTACCCTCTTCATCTTTCTTGGTGTGGACGAGGCACGGCAAATCCAACACATCAT
This sequence comes from Triticum aestivum, assembly GCF_018294505.1. Lineage (NCBI taxonomy): Eukaryota > Viridiplantae > Streptophyta > Magnoliopsida > Poales > Poaceae > Triticum > Triticum aestivum. The sequence continues at coordinate 430,862,363 of NC_057794.1, read as the reverse complement.
TTCCGTCCTGGTCTTTAACTTTCTTGGGGTTCCAAGGTCCTTTGGGTTTTCCCTTAAACTTTCCTTGAGTCACAGTCAAGGCTTCCCCAGGATAAGCTGGCTCGGCTTTTCGCTTCTGTTTCCGATTGGAATTTCCTCCGGTTTCTTGGGCGACTGACTTCAGCTTGCCACTCCGAAGTCGATCCTCATCTTCTCCATTAGCGTACTTGGTGGCAATCTCCATCATTCGGTTCCGAGACATATCTTCGATTCGACCGAATTTCAGATTCAGTTCTCTGTACTTGACGCCTTCTTTGAAGGCACAGACTGCTTGGTGGTCAGGCACATTCTCTACCGTGTGGTGCAACGTGATCCATCTCTGGATGTAATCCCTCAAGGTTTCATTCGGCTTCTGCACGCAGGACCGCAGTTCCGTCAACCCTTCCGGTCGTTTGCATGTTCCTTCGAATGTGGTGACAAATACTCGGGCGAGATATTCCCAAGTGTAAATACTGCTGGGTGCTAACTGGTTCAGCCACGCTCTGGCCGAGCCCTCCAACATGAGAGGCAGGTGCTTCATGGCCACCTTATCATTGCCACCGCCAATCTGGACAACCACTCGGTAGTCTTCAAGCCAAGTATCGGGCTTGGACTCGCCAGTGAACTTGTTGACTCCAGTCGCCAACCTGAAGTTGGGAGGAATCACAGCGGCCCTGATGGCTCTACTAAAGCACTCTGGCCCCGAAACATGTGCTCTGCTGCTGGTAGGAGCATCTCCGTCGTGTCATTTCCGGTGAGCTCTGTTCCTATCAACCAAACCTTGAACGAGAATGGATCTCGCATCGAAGCCTGGCTCCCTGGAGTTGACTGGAATTCTTCGTCCAACACTACGAGGGCGCCTATCATCCTATTGTCGAGGCGCATACGACCCGCTCCTCGGGGGAGGGGTGGGCACTCCACGTCGATCATCACGATCGAATCGGTGATCATATTGCTCACGGTTACCATGCTGATTACGCCGGTCCACACGTCCCTCACGCCTCGGGGGCGATCTTGGGCTATGAGCCGACTGGACTGTGTCTACGGCAACGGATCTACTGTGAATCCTGTTCCGCGACTGAGAAACAGCGGAATTCTGGTCTCCTGCTGCCCGGAGCAACGCTCTGATCTGCAGCAAGCCTCTGCCAGCCTCCGACTGGGAAGGCTGAATCGACTCTGCTATGTGGGTTGCAGCTGCTAAATTCTGAATCGGAGTTCGATATACCTGCAGGGGCGGGAAGAGCTGACGTCGACTGGATTCGGGAACCTATTGTCGCGCACGCTCGTCGAGTGCTCGCTGGAGGTTCTCCAGTCGAGGGCGCTCGGCCAAGTTTGCCAGGCGCGCGTCCTCCAAGGCACGAGCCTCGGGGGTTTCTTCAATGATAGGAGTGTGCAATGCATCCATGTTCCGGCGGCGAAGTTCTTCTCTCTACAGCGACGTGAGAGGCTCGGGAACATATTCCTCATGAGGACGCGACGGGTCGCCTCCACCCGCGCCTCCGTCGGTGCAGGAAAAACCGGAAGGACTGGGAGGTCCATCGACCATCAGAACCTCCACCGCCGGATCGCTGCTGTCGCACTTGGATGCGGTCTCTGCGGAGCCAGTCGACAGGTCGAACAGGCCGTAGAGGGATTCGTCGGGCTCAATCATCGCGACTTGAGGGATGGCCAACTAGCGTGCCACCGCGTGTCTCACCCATCGCTGGAGTCTCGACCGACCAGAGCGCTTGCGCCGGCGGGAAACTGGGAGGGAGGACAACACAGGAGCCGACCGGTAGGGGGTCAACGGCTGCCGCAGGAGAACGCCGCGGACGCACGCGCTAAAGTGCGTTGCCCCGCGGACAGGGAGTGCGTCCACGTCGAGCGGAGCCTCCTGAAGCCACGCGGAGTCGTCGGCGATGAACGTGAGCGCGCCGAGACGGATCTCGCGGCCCTCCACCAAAACTCTGCCGAAAATCATGATGATTCGGGTCGGAAAAGATCGCAACTCCTTTAACAAAACGCTAAAACACCTGCCCCACGGTGGGCGCCAACTGTCGTGGTTCTAAGTCTGACAGTGATGTAGGGGGGTAAGTATGGAGAGACAAGATCTTAACTATAGAGGAGTTGTAGGAACGCAAGATTTACGAGTTCAGGCCCTTCTCGGAGGAAGTAATAGCCTTACCTTTCGGAGTCCGGAGGCGGTCGACTGGATTATGCGTGTGTGAATTACAGGCGTGTGAACCCTTGTTTCGGAGGAGGGGGTGACTTATATAGAATGCGCCAAGACCCCAGCCAGCCCACGATACAAAGGGTTCAATGTACATTAAGGCAGGGCGTTACTGGTAACGCTAGTAATAAAGTGCTATGATGACCATAAAAACTACTTAATAACCGACCGTTAGCATGCGGAGCGCCTTTAGGTCACCTGACCGTCGAGTGGCTTGGTCTTGGTCGAGTGATTGCTTCTTGGTCGAGTATCTTCAAGTCTGACGAGTGAGACACCTTCAAGTCGATTGAAAGATGATTTCTTCTGGAAATGTCCTTAGATAGGTCAGTTTGGATAGTTTCATGACCCTACCCTAGATACATAGCTTCATCAGCGCACGCTCCGACTCAAATGCGAAAGCGAACATCCGTGTCCGTCTGGCCGACCCAAACAAATGAAATCGCCGTTCGTTTGAGTCGGCCCGTTAAAGTTGCTCTTAAACCACGAATTCAATGTGGTATGAGTGAAAACCTAGCGAGCCTGTATTTGGCCAGACGGACGGACGGGCGTACCGCGGCGCGTTCTTCCGTTTCTCCGGCGCGTCCGGTCCGGTCTCACGTGATGGCGCCAGATCCGCTTATCTCGTCCTCGCGTCCTTGTGCTCGCTCGTACACAATGCACAGCCGAGTAATCAGGCTAGCTAGATGCTACCGCCATGCCATGGAGGCCTAGCTAGCCCTAGGCGGCAGCAGCAGAAAAGAAAGACCCGGCGTATCATATCGCACCGCCCGCAGGAGCTGGTAAAAAGCCGTCGATCGCGTCGCGCCCAATACGAACCAGCAATCAATCCCTGCGCCGCGGATCCATGGATCCAGCAACCCAGCAGCTACCGGCTATGGTAGAGTGTAGACTGGCGCGCGGGCGTAGGCTGTGGCCGCTGCTGCCGCTGCTTTTAACGCGGGGGCAGAGCTGCAAACGGCGGCAGCGGCAGCGGCAGAGCAGGAGGGAGAAGAAGAGAAGGGGAGCCGGGCGGGCGCGTCAGTGAAAGCTGCCAGCAGGCTGCCGCGCTGCGTGCCCGGTGCGGCGCCCCCACAAGAAGTCTCGATCCCCCACTGGGCGCAGCCGCAGGCGCAGCGAGCGAAAGATGAGATCCCGTGGTCGATCAGAGGAATTTTTCAGCCGCAGACCCCACCCGCAGCCACTTCTTCAGACCTCACACACGCTGAAGCAGCACCCGCCCGGCCCCTCCCTCCTCTCCTATCTTCACCAGCACACAGCATACACATGCTCCCTCTCTCTCACACACACTCCTTTGTCCTGAGGAAGTAGAGTGATAAAGAACACAAGTGTCCTGTAGGCCGTAGGTGTATACACACACAGACAGATACTCCAAAAGGGAGGAGGAGAGAGAGGAGGCTACCTACGTAGCAAGCTATGCTAACCTAGGGTAGGCTCTAGAGACTAGAGAGAGGGTAGCTAGCTAGCTAGGGTAGCTAGGTGGTAGTAGGGTAGAGTCTTTTGCGTTTTCTTTTCTTTACTCTTGGATGCCCCTTCCTTCGCTGGGAAGAGAGATTCTTCTTTAAAGTGGATGGAGAGGAGGGGTTTCCGGTCCGTCCGTAGGCTCACTCAGCTCAGCCGCTAGCCGCTACGCTACCTCACTCTCAGAGGGAGCATCTTCGTCTGCTCTTGCGCCTTTTCCGCTCGCCTTTGGAGCTAAGCTTAGCCTTGATAGGTGCAGGTGCAGCAGCTAGCTAGGGAGGGGGAGCTACTGCCCCCGCCAGCAAGCGTGGCGTCGTCGGGGCGGCGCTTCCCATCGGTCTCCGCGGCCTACGCGGACTGGATCGCGTCGGCCGGCGGCGACGACCTCTCGCTCGGCTTCAATGCCGCGGGCGCGTCCGCCGCCGGGCTCTGGGCCCCCGCCTCGCGCCAGTCCGCCGCTCTCAACTACGGGATAGCGGCGGCCAACGGTGATGTCGGCATGGTCGTCCTCGCCCCCGCCTCCTCCTTCCACCACCAGAGGGCCGCTGCTGCTGCCGCCGCGGCGGCCGACGGCGCCGACCAAGGGTTCGCGCTCCTCTCCGCGGGCCAGTGCGGGCTCGCCGACCCTGGCGCTCCCAAGTCCGGCAGCGCCATCCAGTTCTGGCAATCGCACTCGCAGCCCCCCGCGACGCCGCCCGCGGTTGCCCCCGCCGACAAGAAGCAGGTGGCCTCCGCGGTGGACTACGGCGGCGTCTCCTCCGGATCCGGCGGCTCCACCACGTGCAGCGACTGCGGCAACCAGGCGAAGAAGGACTGCCCTCACCAGCGATGCCGGACGTGCTGCAAGAGCCGCGGCTTCGACTGCACCACGCACGTCAGGAGCACCTGGATCCCGGCCGCCCGGCGCCGCGAGAAGCACCCGCTCGGCGGCGACCTTTCCCCTCCCGCCGCTCCTGCCACGGCGGCCACCAAGAAACCGCGGTTCCACTCGTCCCAGACCACGACCACGACCACCACCTCTCGCACCTCCACCTCCAACGGCACCTCCTCGAGCCAACAAGGTGATCGACCAGCACAGACGCACGCACGCACATCCCAAGTCTCAGCACACATAATTCAAGAAACTTGGACACTAATCACATCTTCTATCCCATCCTCTGCAGACGCGCCGTTCAGGGACAGCCTGCCGCGGCACGTGCGCGCGCCGGCGGTGTTCCGGTGCGTGCGGGTGACCTCCGTCGACGACGGCGCGGACGAGTTCGCGTACCAGGCGGCGGTGAGCATCAACGGCCACATGTTCAGGGGGTTCCTCTACGACCAGGGCGCCGACAACGGCCGCACCAGCAACGACGAGCCCAGCCACGCGCACGCGGCCGCAGTGCGTAGCATCTCCGACCTCCACCTCGGCAACGCCTCCGCGGTGCCGCCGGACATGTACAACACCGTCAGCGGGGCGCTCATTCTCGGCGGGATGGGCTATGGTAACACCATGAACTGAAAACTGTTACTCGTAGTGCTAGCTAGTAAGCCTGGTGCAATAATGGTAGCCATCTTGTTACTACATGTCACCTCATTTCTTTCATCTCACATCACCAGTAGTGGTACTACCCTGTCTTCCATTTTGCTGCTGCATGCTGTGTGCCAGTGCCACAGCTAACTTCCAAGTCTTTTGATAGTAGTAGAAGTTGGAAAGAAAATGAAAGGAAAAGCAGTCAGTATTTCCAAGGTAAACTTGCTGTACAACATGCTACTATCTGATTTCTCTATGTGGCTGATGCTGTTGTGTTACCATTTTTTTTAACTTAACATGTTTGCATATGTTGGGAACTGCAAATCATATACAGTTAAAATCACCATGTTCTGTGGGTCCTTTGGAGTAAATTTTTTAGACAAAACATTATTTGTAGTAATCACTTGACGCCATGGAGAGGTTGATGGTAGTAGTACTATTGTTAATTTGACAGCTGAAAAGTTTGACTCTTTGATGCTCTTCCTAGTTCCCACGCCATCGACCACTTCATTTCATCCTCTTGCGTGCTATGGCTTCCGAATTGCCAATCTTGTTTACCTTGTTCAGCTAGTAGCACGTATACTCTACTATCTCTTTCCCAAATTTACGGGGTTGGTAGGAATAGCTAGACATGGGTTGGATTCTTACTTGCTTTGTATGTGCTGTTAAGCATCTTATCGGTGCATTGGAACTTGTAGCGGGAAAAAGAGAGCCAATGTGCAATGCATGTGGTGATAAGAATTCTTTTGCCCTCTTAAAATAACATATGCAGCTGATACTCTAGTAAATTACTTGGGTCACGATCATGGAAGCCAATAATGGTACAGTGCTCCATACATTACCCTTGGCCTGTTTGCTAGTAGTAGCTGCTTGTTAACAATATGATGAAGGGACATCTTCACTTAATCTTTTGTTGCGAGCCCCCATATTTATTCCCCCTGCTGCCGGATCCCAAATCCAGAATGAAAACATGCACCCCTCTGTTTCATAATATAAGATGTTTTTTCAAGCTAACATGGTTTATAAAAATATCTTATATTATGAGACGGATGAAGTACTAAGGAGTGGCCATATCTCAATGAACACAGGACTAAATTTGTCTCATCAAGTACAGTGATAGAGATATATTTCCGATCAAGATTTTTCATCCATTCCATACTTGTAAGAATCTCTAACTTTGATCAGATTGTTCTTAGCGGCGAGAAATAACAATATCATATTTTTATGGGATTTCTTTTCTCAATTTTTTTTAATGAGATTTGTTAGTTTCAGTCTGATTTTGTCTTTCTTCATTCCTAAGCAGGCCAAGTTATTACACAACAAAGTCATATTGTGCTGTGGATCTATTGACTCTAAAGCTTGCATAAAGAAGTTTTCTGTAACTTCAGTTTAGGAGTGCAAATTACAAATGATTTATGAAAATCACTATACCTAATTTTTCTTGCATGAGAAACCAACGATGTTTAGATCTGTATCGTAAGTTTATGGGTGTACCGAAGCACTGCTCTTTGCAGATTTAAAGTACTTCTAGGATGTCTACTATGTATTGAAAAATATATCAGTTCGGTTCCTCTAAGATTGGCAGGTGATCATTGGATCAAAGGAAATAATAAATAGATAAAGAACCACGGGGTTATTTTTTTGGCTATTTCCACCTTGTTGTGTCATGTCAAATGTGAGTTTGGTCGATTTGCTTGAGCCACCGCGGCTTGAGGACGAAAATTATGCTGTGGTAGCTGGTCGAAGGGGTTGGGTAAGCCATCTTGTCATCAGCAAAGCCGCTGTTATCTCATGTGTTGTTTCTACGGGGATCTTTTGGCCCATGCTGCCGTGCCTAACTTTCGGGAGCACGGCTACTGTGCAGGGCGCTTGTTTTATTCGATGTGGTAGAGTTGGTGTACCATCATCTCCATGCAGCGGCCTGCCATTTAATTTATAGCTAGACCTTGATTTACTGCGCCATTGCTTTAACTTGTTCGATCTTTGCCAATGCCTCGTACTAATTAATTAGTCTGATTCTCTTTTTCAATTGAGTTTCTGAATGAAGTTAGTATATGGTCGATAGTCACAGGCTGATTATTCTCCTGTAATCCTGCCAAGTAATTTGGCTCTTGCTAGTACCGTTTAATTTAATTCCACCTTGATATTTAGTTCCTTGGAGACGACTTGACCAAAGTGTGAATTTCAATATACTTATCTGCTTCAGAAAGTTGTTATTCTTACCATTCTTTTATTGTGGATCAGTTATCAATGATTTCAGACGTTGATTACAGTATTGATGAATATTCCAGTCCCAGAGCATCAGATAAATGAATAATATGTATGGTGTTACTGGGTTATAATATTTAAAAACTGAATATTATTTTTTGTGCTTCTTGCACAGGGTTTATGATGAATAATTCCTGTCCTGGTTAATCATTTTTTGGCAAGAGTCTTTGTTCCAATTATTTCTCAGGTTAATTGTCTAAATTGTTATGAATATATATTTGGTGCCACAATAAGGTTATGAAGATCATTATGTCATGTGTCATTTTTTATTCATGAAAACTTTTTTCCATTAATTTGTTGGTTGTGTTTGACTTTTTTATGGGAGGTTGTGTTTGATTTTGAACTGAAGTTTTGTGAATGATAAGCAAATATCTGTTAAGTTAGCTTTGTTAAAAGAAATCTCCACCGCATTACTAAACTAACATTCTACTATACCACAAGGTTCATTGGCGTTTGCCTTTTCATCTGAGTGAGTAGACACAGATCCTTTAGCTTCTAACATAACGGTATCATTTTTGTTCGATTTTCTCTGGAACGTATTTACATTTGAGATGTTGGTGATTAGATATCATCCTGAATATTCGAACGTCGCATAGCATTTTGTTGACTAGCTTTATTGTTTCATGTGCTTCTTAGTATAATCAAATCTTGAAATAGGCTTTCACCCCGCTTTATAGATAAAGCAACCAACAAGTCCATACACTGAGTAGCACCACACCGACATAAAAAGTATGTTGGGGTCACAAAACAAGCAATCCCAAATAAAACATAATTGAAAAGCAGAAAAAAAGACCACCAAGTTTCCACAACATCAAAGGGGCGCCAGAGACGCTAGTCGATCAATTGTGGATAATACTTCAATGTTGCTTTAAATCTCCTTCCTTAAAGGCATGCCATGCTTTTTTCCCATCATGAATCAGCAACTTGCAATGAATAATTCCATGATATATCTTTATTTCCTCGCAAAAAATAAGATAAATTATTGGTAACAGTTATTTTATTAGCTTGATTTCACTCAAACATCACCCATAAACTTCCAAATAAACAACGACCGTGAAAATATGTTAAGATGAGCTTGTTTGTCTCTGCCAATAATATTGAACTATGTTATGATTGTACTAAGGCCAACTCCACTGCACGACCCCAAACGGACGTCTGTTTTGTCCGGATTCTGTCCGTTTGGGTAGGGTAATGGGGTCGTGTCGGGGCATATCCTGGGATGCGGTGGCCGTGCGCCCAGCACGCGGCCCCATCCCTTTTGCCCCATCATGTCCGTCGCGGCCAAAAATGCCTATATTTTCATCAAAACTAGTTTTTACAATCCAAATGTTTGTCTGAAAATTAAAATAGTTTTACAACCAAATCGAAATTGTCTACACTGAACATAAAATGGACCAATACATCTATTGGTTGCCAATGTGATCCCACACGTGCTCTACCAAGTCATTTTGAAGATTCAAATGAGTGTGCCAATCACGCATCTCACGGTGGAATTGGGCAAACTGTTCAAATGTGGTCGGGTCTTGGTGCAGGGGCTCAATATTTTCACCTTGATAATCAAATCCTTGGTCGAAGATACTCTCATCACGCTCGTCCTCGACGATCATGTTGTGCATGATCACACAAGCAGTCGTCACCTCCCAAAGCTTCCTTTCATCCCATGACAGTGCAGGGTTTCGAATGATACCCCACCGGGATTGAAGCACACCAAAAGCACGTTCCACATCCTTTCTAACACTCTCTTGCATTTGGGCAAATCTCTTTCTCTTCTCACCTTGGGGTTTCGAGATTGTCTTCACAAAAATTGACCACTGAGGATATATACCATCTGCTAGATAGTATCCCTTGTTGTACTGGTGGCCGTTGATCTCAAAGTTGATAGGTGGGGAGTGGCCTTCTGCAAGCCTCGCGAAGACTGGAGAACGCTGCAGCACGTTGATATCATTGTGAGAACCTGCCATGCCGAAGAAAGAATGCCATATCCAAAGATCCTGTGATGCCACCGCTTCTAATATGACAGTGCACGCCTTGACATGCCCTTTGTACTGGCCCTGCCAAGGAAATGGACAGTTCTTCCACTCCCAGTGCATACAATCTATGCTGCCAAGCATGCCTGGAAAGCCTCTAGCTGTGTTGGTCACCAACAATCTCTCTGTATCAGCGGCAGTTGGCTTCCTGAAGTACTCTTGGCCAAACACCTCGATCACAGCTTGGCAAAACTTGTACATTGACATCAGGCATGTTGTCTCACTCATACACACATACTCATCCACCAGATCGCCTGGAATTCCATATGCAAGCATGCGGATGGCCGCGGTGCATTTCTGGTAAGAGGAGAATCCAAGCTTTCCAAGGGTATCCGTCTTGCACTCGAAGTATGGGTCATGAGCAACCACTCCCTCTCGGATACGATTGAACACATGCCTTGCCATTCGAAAACGGCGACGAAATTTATCCGGCTTGAAGAGCGGGGTGTTGGCAAAGTAATCGGCATAGAGCAGGGCATGGCCTCTCTTCCTGTTGCGGTTCAGGTTGGGAGCACGGCTAGGGACTAACCCCCTGTACCGAGGAAGCTGTCGTTGAATGTGGTCGTGAACGACCAGTGCAGCCACCACGAGATCTTCATCATCCGACGACGAATCATCCGATGAACAAAGGAAGTGATGGAAGAAAAACTCGTCTCCACTGTCCATACCTTTGTGGGAAAAATGCCGAACACCTTGCGGTCATGGTGGCGAAGAGGCCACGATGATCACCTCGACGCAGCAAGGGTGGTTGTCGGCCGGCTACTGGCCGCTCTGGAGCTCTCGTCGGAAGCTACCGAGTCCGCCGTGGTACATCGCCGGCGGTCGTCTCCCCTTTGCGACCCGCAAAGACGGTGACGGCCAAAACTATGACCAAAGCGCGGGCGTGGTGGCGGCCATGTCGAGACGTGGTTTGGTAGGGACGGCCGGGGGCTGCGCGGTGAGGAGGCGGCCGAAGAATAGCGGCGGCGCCGGCGGCGGAGCAGGGAGGGAGAGAGAGGGTAGAAGCGTTGGGAGCGGAGGGACTGCTAGTGTCCCTGACAGGCGGGCCACGGGGGGGGGGGGGACAAAGGCGTGCGTCCAGGCCGTCCGCACGCGTCCGTTTCACCCCAAACCGAGCGCAAGTTTGGGCCGGGGATGGGTCGAAAATGGACGGAATCCGAACATTTGTCCGTTTGAGGCCGCGCGCTGGGCCGCGCTATTCGTCCGTTTTACCCTAAACGGACGCGCGCGGACAGGATGGGGTCGCGCGGTGGAGTTGGCCTAAGGGCAGTGCTAGTCGAAAGTGCCCTTCTCAGCTCGAGCTCAAATGAGCTCATGTGAACAGAAAATCCAAAAAAATGAAAACAATTTTTTAAATCTAATTTCTTTTTTTTCAACAAACATTGAGAAAAGTTCCACATGCATGCAAAAAGTTGTGACGAATGACATTTTTGGAGTTCTGGGCAAAAAAGATGATTTTCCCAAGATAGACTTTTTTAGCATGGATTTTTTTGTCCACGCTTTCAGGAATGTGATTTTATCTTGAAATTTTGCACGCATGTAAAACATTTCTCGATTTTGTTGCAAAAAGATGATTTTTTTAATATTTTTTTTGATTTTACTATTCATGCAAGCTCATTTGAACTCGAGCACAAATAGTCTGCGTTGCAGTCCTAGTGTGCTAATATATCTTAAGCTATACCTAATGACATTAAATTGGAAGTTTCCTTCGTCCGGGTTTATTAGGGCCCCTCACATTTAGTCTCAAAGCTTGACATAGTTAACTACTCCAATATAATATTTTTTATGATTGTAATAAAATATATGTCATAATGTTTTTATGATTGTATTCTTCTTTTGGATACAAATCCGATGATATATATTTCTGTAGCATATAAATCATGAGTTGTTGTAATGGTCAAACTTTGACCCAAAATACAAGGGGGCCAAATAAACCTAGACGAAGGGTGTATATCTTAGAGCATGGTTAATACTATAGCAAAGAGCCGACAATATGGAGTTGTCATGTCACTTATAGCCAACCTAATAGCCCACTCATATAATAGTTAGTCATACTAGTACGTGCTACATCTTGAGCATGCGTTGGTTTTCCCTTAAAGAAGAAAAGGGTGATGCAGCAAAGTATCAATCCAAGGTATCAATCTAGTAGAAGATAACACGCAAGTCACCTAGTATCTGCACGAACAATCAAAAACCTCGCAACCAACGCGATAAAGGGGTTGTCAATCCCTTTGCGGTCACTTGCGAAAGTGAGATCTGATAAAGATAATAAGATAAATATTTTTGGTATTTTTATTGTATAGATTGGAAATTAAAGATTGCAAAATAGTAAACAAGATGCGATGTAAATAAAAAGAGATGCAATATAATAAAAAAGAGACCCGGGGGCCATAGGTTTCACTAGTGGCTTCTTTCATGATAGCATGTATTACGGTGGGTGAACAAATTACTGCCGAGCAATTGATAGAAGAGTGCATAGTTATGAGAATATCTAGGCAATGATTATGAAATATAGGCATCACGTCTGTGTTAACTAGACCGAAATGATTCTGCATCTACTACTATTACTCCAGACATTGACCGCTATCCAGCATGCATCTAGAGTATTAAGTTCATAAGAACAGAGTAACACTTTAAGCAAGATGACATGATGTAGAGGGATAAACTCAAGCAATATGATATAAACCCCATCTTTTTATCCTCGATGGCAACAATACAATATGTGTCTTGCTGCCTCTACTGTCACTCGAAAAGTACACCGGAAGATTGAACCCAAAGCTAAGCACTTCTCCCAGTACAAGAAAGATCAATCTAGTAGGCCAAACTAAACCGATAATTCGAAGAGACTTGCAAAGATATCAAATCGTGCATATAAGAATTCAGAGAAGAATCAAATGTTATTCATAGATAAACTTGATCATAAATCCACAATTCATCGGATCTCGGCAAACACACCGCAAAAAGTATTATATCAAATAGATCTCCAAGAACACCGAGGAGAACTTTGTATTGAGAACCAAAGAGAGAGAAGAAGCCATCTAGCTAATAACTATGGACCTGAAGGTCTGTGGTAAAGTACAAACACATCATAGGAGAGGCTATGGTGTTGATGCAGAAGCCCTCCGTGATCGAATCCCCCTCCGGTAGATCGCCGGATAAGGCCTCAGATGGGATCCCACAGGTACAGAAGGTTGCGGCGGTGGAAAAGTGGTTTCGTGGCTCCCCCTGATGTTTTTAGGATATAAGAGTATATATAGGCGAAAAAAGTACGTCAGTGGAGCTCCGTGGGGCCCACGAGGGTGGGGGTGCACCTACCCCTCCTGGGCGCGCCCTCCTATCTCGTGTCCGCCTCGCGGACTTCCAGACTTCCAGTCCAAGTCTCCTGGTTTTTGTTTGTTTCAAGAAATATCCTCGCGAAGGTTTCATTTTATTTGGATTCCGTTTGATACTCCTTTTCTACGAAACACTGAAATAGGCAAAAAAACAGAAACTGGCACTGGGCCTCTGGTTAATAGGTTAGTCCCAAAAATAATATAAAAGAGCATATTAAAGCCCATTAAGCATCCAAAACAGATAATATAATAGCATGGAACAATAAAAAATTATCGATACATTGGTGACGTATCAAGCATCCCCAAGCTTAATTCCTGCTCGTCCTTGAGTAGGTAAATGATAAAAAACATAATTTTTGATGTGGAATGCTACCTAACATAATTTTCAATGTAATTTTTCTTTACTGTGGCATGAATGTTCAGATCCAAAAGATTCAAGACAAAAGTTTAATATTGACATAAAAATAATAATACTTCGAGCATACTAACCAAGCAATTATGTCTTCTTAAAATAACATAGACAAAGAAAGCTCATCCCTACAAAATCATATAGTTTATCCATGCTTCATTTTCGTCACACAAAATGCTCCCATCATGCACAACCCCGATGACAAGCCAAACAATTGTTTCATACTTTAGCATTCTCAAAAAGTTTCAACTTTCATGCAATATATGAGCGCAAGGCATGGACATAACACTATAGGTGGAATAGAACGGTGGTTGTGGAGAAGACAAAAAAGAGGAAGATAGTCTCACATCAACTAGGCGTATCAATGGGCTATGGAGATGCCCATCGATAGATATTAATGTGAGTAAGTAGGGATTTCCATGCAACGGATGCAGTAGAGCTATAAGTGTATGAAAGCTCAACAAAAGCAACTAAGTGGGTGTGCATCCAACTTGCTTGCTCATGAAGACCTAGGGCAATTTGAGAAAGCCCATCATTGGAATATACAAGCCAAGTTTTATAATAAAAAATTCCCACTAGTATATGAAAGTGACAACATAAGAGACTCTCCATCATGAAGATCATGGTGCTACTTTGAAGCACAAGTGTGAAAAAAAGATAGTAACATTGCCCCTTCTCTTTTTTTCTTTCATTTTTTTGTTTGGGCCTTCTTTTTTTATGGCTTCCTTTTTTTTCGCCCGGAGTCTCATCCCGACTTGTGGGGGAATCATAGTCTCCATCATCCTCAGGGACGGAGCCAGGATTTGACCATAGGGGGGGCGAAGACATTGGCACAAGAAATTTTTTCCTTTAGGTTAACCCACTTTTCACTAAGTTCTTAATAGAATTAACCGGCTTGTTACACTGATAAGAAGAAACAGATATCTGAGCACTGATAGAAAGACAACGACACAAGACATGTAGATTCATGGAATTTTATTTGTGGTATATATAATTTATTGATTAGAAGCATGCATATGGACTAAATTAATTATGGCCAGTCTATTTCGTAAAATAATTATCAGATATCACGAAATTTAAATGTCTGAAATTAAATAGTTCTTACTTACCTCATGACATCAATGGAATTCTTTAGCGTTAGTTAGGATTAGGCTTGTTCGCTTCACTGGATTGCACAATAGCTTCATTTTCTCATGGCTGAGAACATGAACCAACTGGTTTGAAAAAATAACGAAATGATTCATCTTTCTACATCTTCATGTCTACACAAACACAAATAAATAACTGAGAATGTTATAATTGTTGATTAATGCCACAAACTAATCTGATGAGAAAACAAATTACCTTTTTTCGTTTGCGTTGTTGCCGCTCAACCGCCGTGTGTCTGGGCTGCCGGCAACTTTTTCGTGGATCCGGCGCAGCGGCGCCTGCATGTCCCGGCGTTCGCTTCCATCTTCGCTTCTCGATGGCGGGGAGAGGGAGAGATCTGATTTGAGCGGCAGTCTCGATCGCAGCAGCGGGCAGCGGCTTGGAAACGAACAGACTAGCGACTTCGCGATATGTGGCTTCGTGATATGACTAGCAGGGCCTTTTTTCCACAATGGCCTTATTGGCATTTTTGTGCTTCGTAACTAATGGGCTCTAAGCTTAAAAAACAAACTAATGGACTATACCTGTACATGGGCTGACGCATGAGGGTCCATGTTAATTACGAAGGCAGAACGGAATAGGGGGGGCGAAGCAGGTTATGTACGTGTATGCAAGCAGAAATATTACGGAATAGCTGATCGCTCACGAGGTACGACTCGATCGTTGGGGGGGTCTCGCCCCCCCCTCGTCCCCCTTGAATTCGTCCTTCATTATCCGCCACAAATACGATGTCAACTACATGATCATGCAAAGCAATATGACTACGATGAAGTGTGTCATAATAAACGGAACGGTGGAAAGTTGCATGGCAATATATCTCGGAATGGTTATGAAAATGCCATAATAGGTAGGTATGGTGGCTATTTTGAGGAAGATAAATGATGGGTTTATGGTACCGGCGAAAGTTGCACGACACAAGAGAGGCTAGCAATGGTGGAAGGGTGAGAGTGCGTATAATCCATGGACTCAACATTAGTCATAAAGAACTCACATAATTATTGCAAAAATCTACAAGTCATCAAAACCAAGCACTACGCGCATGCTCCTAGGGGGATAGATTGGTAGGAAAATACCATCGCTCGTCCCCGACCGCCACTCATAAGGAAGGCAATCAAAGAACACCTCATGCTTTAAATTTGTCACATAACGGTTACCATACGTGCATGCTACGGGACTTGCAAACCTCAACACAAGTATATATAATACCTAAATAGCTCATCCCCACTACCCTATTTCTCTTGACATACAACCTATCCACCTCAGCAGCCTTGCCACGTCAGCAATCACTCATATTTATCTTCATGTGCACCACCTCAGCATTCTTTTTTCAGGAAATCATGCTGGTAACCGAAGCGGGCCTCTTTGGTATTCCTGTAATCGACGAGTCAGTTTAATGACCGAGAGAAGCCCACTAGAAGCCCATCGGTCTCTGTCTTCATATCTCCTATATCTGCCGACGAAGAGGAGGGCAGCAGAGCCGACGACGCCGTAACCATGAACCACCACCGACGCACCACTCCGGCCTTCTTCCAGGGCAACACCCCCCGCCCCCCGCGCGCGAGCCAAGGTAGCCCTAGCTAGATCCGGGTTGTTGTCAGGCGCCCAGCCCACTACGCTTCACGAATCCAGGCACACCAGCCAGATCTGTCGCCGAGCACATAGTGGGACCGCGTCGCTACCCTGCAGCCTCGACGCGCCCAAACCGGACCACCTGCCTTGAAGGAACGACGCCGCCACTTCTCGGCGACCTCCCCTGCCCCCGCTAAATTTCCATGGAGTGGCATCGCTCCATCGTCTCCAACCTCAGGTTCGTTACGGTGACGGGTGGGCATCGCTTCGTAGGCGGCACCCCTTGCCTGGAGTTGCTCCACTGCGGCATGTTGGAGGCCTGGTCCTTCAACCTGCGCGCCTCCTCCTCTTGGCCTTAACAACTCCACGCTGTTGTCGATTACTTCTGAGGTTCTCTCCCTCACTACATCCCTTGCTCAAACTACCGTGAGTTTTGCTTGAGTATAGATGTCACAGTAGAATAGAGTTCAATTGATGAATTGGATAAGTTTATCTAAATTATTAGATACACATAGTTTTTGTCCAATTATGATACATTGTGCTACTATCTTTTTGCAGCGGGTTGTAGTTCTATCACTGAATCAATATGCAAATTAGTGTTTGTTTCGAGGAGATTTTGTTGTCAGTACTCCATTTGTTTGGCTTCGAAAGAGAGGGGCTCCTGCATGTTTACTTCTTAAAATAGTAACACTCACAGTATGAATATGAATATCATGCTATGAATTGTCAATGAACACCAGATGGCACCGAATTGTGAAGTATCTAGTTGTTGACTTTGTGATGTAGGGGGTGTTAAGATATATGAAGGGATCGACCGATGGGCTTCTCTTTGTCTGTTATTACACCATATCATTTGTTAAGGAATACCAAAGAGGCCCGCTTCAGTTACCAACACGATTTGTTGGAAAAAATTCTGAGGTGGAAAGCTGCACCTGAAGATAAATAAGAGTAATTACTGATGTGCCAAGGCTGCTGAGTTGGATTATCAACGCATACCATTATGCTTATTTCACTGTTCTTGCGGATCTGTTCTCTTTTGTCATGAAGTTGGGAGGACTTTGGCCACATAACAACTTTCATTTAAAATTTAAAAGATACAAATCAATGGATTTGATGTCATACCGCTCAGGTTTTGGCACTATACCGACAAACTTTGTGATATATATTGTCATCTCAATATATAAAGACATGGATTAAATATTAAAAGTGCAGTCATGTTCTGTCATTTAACACCATGTCGAGTATATCATTAACAAATGGTTGGTTTCTACTGGAAAATTACTTCATCTCTGCAATATAGTTAATGGTGGGATATGTTTTGTTTTCCACTAAGAAACTTCATAGTTCCAATACTGTTTTTATATTTTTAGTTGTGAACATTATGTTAGTTGGCTAAGGAGATTTAACTTGCTACCCATAGGTACTACTTCAATGATGCTTAGTCTTTGGCAGGAATATTAAAAGTTGAGGCATCTCCTGATCTTTTCCCACACCGAAAGATTGCAAACAACTGATGGGAAACTCTCAAGTTCCAATCTATTTCAGTTTACTTTAGAGATCTTCTGCCAGCTAAAGTGCTCATGTCAAGTAATATAATTGCAATTTTCTTGGACTTTTCATTTGTGTTGCAATGCTGATGGAGGAAATGCATATAAATTATTGGAGGCATATAGATATTGATGAGGAATTCCCGTTATCAGCCACCCCCGCGGCCGCCCCCACCAAACTATTAACATGTCTGATCATCAAAATTACCATTCTATGTAATCATCAATGTCTTTTTTACCTTACATTCCCGCAGCAACTCGCGGGGAATCATCTAGTTTCTCAATTTCACAATTACTCAACTAGCACGACTCTAATATCACCATCTTTATATCTCAAAACAATTAGCAAGTATCAAACTTCTCATAGTATTTAATGCACTCTATATGAAAGTTTTTATTATACCTATCTTGGATGCCCATCATATTAGGACTAATTTTATAACCAAAGAAAATTACCATGTTGTTCTAAAAGACTCTGAAAATAATATAAGCGAAGCATGAGAGATCAATAATTTCTATAAAATAAAACCACCACCGTGCTCTAAAAAGATATAAGCGAAGCACTAGAGCAAAATTATCTAGCTCAAAAGATATAAGTGAAGCACATAGAGTATTCTAATAAATTCCGATTCATGTGTGTCTCTCCCAAAAGGTGTGTACAGCAAGGATGATTATGGTAAAGCAAAAATCAAAGACTCAAATCATACAAGACGCTCCAAGCAAAACACATATCATGTGGTGAATAAAAATATAGCCTCAAATAAAGTTACCGATAGACGAAGACGAAAGAGGGGATGCCTTCCGGGGCATCCCCAAGCTTAGGCTTTTGGTTGTCCTTGAATTTTACCTTGGGGTGCCTTGGGCATCCCCAAGCTTAGGCTCTTGCAACTCCTTGTTCCAAAATCCATCAAATCTTTACCCCAAAACTTGAAAACTTCACAATACAAAACTTAACAGAAAATCTCATGAGCTCCATTAGTATAAGAAAGCAAACCACCACTTTAATGTACTATAATTAACTCATTCTTTATTTATATTGGTGTTAAACCTACTGTATTCCAACTTCTCTATGGTTCATACCCCCCGATACTAGCTATAGATTCATCAAAATAAGCAAACAACACACGGAAAACAGAATCTGTCAAAACAGAACAATCTGTATCAATCTGGAGTTTCGAAAACTTCTGTAACTCCAAAAATTCTGAGAAATTAGGATGGCCTAAATAATTTTTATATTGATCTACTGCAGTTGGAAGTGGTATTTTATCGCTCTCTGGTAAAAATGAAAATTATTTTCGTGAGCGCATACTTTCTATTTTTTCAGCAAGATCAAACAACAATCACCCAAGAAGATCCTAAAGGCTTTACTAGGCACAAACACTAATCAAAATATAAAAACACAATCATAATAGAGGGTACATAAATTATTTATTACTAAACGGGAACAAAAAGTAAAGAACAAAAATAAAATTGGATTGCCTCCCAACAAGCGCTATCATTTAACGCCCCTAGCTAGGCATAAAAGCAAGAATAGATCTAGGTATTGTCATCTTTGGTATGCAATCCATAAGTGGCTCTCATAATTGATTCATAAGGCAATTTAATTTTCCTTCCAGGAAAGTTTTCCATGCCTTTTCTTAACGGAAATTTGAATCTAATATTTACTTCTTTCATGTCAATAATTGCACCAATCGTTCTAAGGAAAGGTCTGCCAAGAATAATAGGACATGTAGGATTTCAATCTATATCAAGAACGATAAAATCTACGGGCACATAATTCCTATTTGCAACAATAAGAACATCATTAATCCTTCCCATAGGTCTCTTAATGGTGGAATCCGCAAGGTGCAAATTTAAAGAACAATCATCAAATTCACGGAAACCTAACACATCACACAAAGTTTTTGGAATCGTAGAAACTACTAGCACCCAAATCACACAAAGCATATCATTCATAATCTTTAATCTTAATTTTAATAGTAGGTTCCCACTCATCATAAAGTTTTCTAGGAATAGAAACTTCCAGCTCAAGCTTTCTTCATAGGATTGCATTAAAGCATCAATGGTATGTGTAGCAAAAGCTTTATTTTGATCGTAAGCATGAGGAGAATTTAACACGGATTGCAACAAGGAAATACAATCTATCAAAGAACAATTATAATAATTAAATTCCTTGAAATCCAAAATAGTGGGTTCTTTGCTATGTAAAGTTTTGGCCTCTTCAATCCCACTTTTATTAATTTTAGCATCATGATCTAAAAACTCCGAATCATTGGGATGCCTTTTAACTAAAGTTGACTCATCTATAGTCCCATCTTTATCAATATTCATAATGGAAAGCAAATATTTAATAGGAGACACATCAACCACTTTTAGATCTTCATCATTATTATCATGAAAACTAGAAGAACACGCTTTCACAAAGCAATCTTTTTTGGCACGCATCCTAGCGGTTCTTTCCTTGCACTCATCAATGGAAATTCTCATGGTGTTGAGAGACTCATTGATGTCATGCTTAGGTGGAATAATGTAAGTTTCAAAGAATCAACATCAAGAGAAATTCTATCCATGTTTCTAGCCAACTCATCAATCTTAAGCAATTTTTCTTCAACCAAAGCATTGAAATTCTTTTGTGAACTCATAAATTCTTTAACACTAGTCTCAAAATCAGAGAGCATCTTATTAAAATTTCCATAAGAGTTGTTGTAGGAATTACCATAATTATTAGAGGAATTATTAGGAAACGGCCTAGAATTAAAGTTTCATCTATACGCGTTGTTACCAAAATTGTTCCTACCAACAAAATTCACATCCATAGATTCATTATTATTCTCAATCAAAGTGGACAAAGGCATATCATTAGGATCAGAAGAAACACTCTTATTAGCAAACACTTT
Organism: Triticum aestivum; assembly: GCF_018294505.1. Classification (NCBI taxonomy): domain Eukaryota; kingdom Viridiplantae; phylum Streptophyta; class Magnoliopsida; order Poales; family Poaceae; genus Triticum; species Triticum aestivum. The sequence continues at coordinate 430,841,970 of NC_057794.1, read as the reverse complement.
CATAAGTTCATCCATCTTTCCACTAAAAACATTAATCTCTTCAATCTCATGAACTTTTTTACTAGTGGATCTTTCGGTGTGCCATTGAGAATAATTAACCATAATATTATCTAGGAGTTTAGTAGCTTCTCCTAAAGTAATTTCCATAAAAGTGCCTCTCGTGGCCGAATCTAAAAGATTTCTAGAAGCAAAATTTAATCTGGCATAAAAATTTTGTATAATCATTCATAAATTCAAACCATGTGTAGGGCAATTACATATCATTAATTTCATCCTCTCCCAAGCTTGTGCATCATGCTCATGATCAAGTTGCTTAAAAATCATAATATCGTTTCTAAGAGAGGTGATCTTAGCGGGAGGAAAATACTTAGAGATAAAATCATCTTTGCACTTATTCCATGAATCAATACTATTTTTAGGCAAAGAAGAGAACCAAGTTTTAACACGGTCTCTAAGAGAAAACGGAAATAGCTTCAATTTAACAATATTATTATCCACATCTTTCTTCTTTTGCATATCGCACAAATCAACAAAGTTGTTTAGATGGGTATCGGCATCTTTACTAGGAAGGCCAGAAAATTGATCTTTCATGACAAGATTCAACAAAGCAGCATTAATTTCACAAGATTCAGCATCGATAATAGGAGCAATCAGAGTGCTAATAAAATCATTGTTGTTGGTATTAGGAAAGTCACATAATTTAGTATTATCTTGAGCCATCGTGACAAACAATCAATCCAACACACAATCAGACGAGAAGCAAGCGAAAGAAGGTGAACGAAAAAGGGGCGAGTAAAACGGCAAAGGTGAAGTGGGGGAGAGGAAAACAAGAGGCTAATGGCAAATAATGTAATGCGGGGGAGAAGAGTTTATGATGGGTACTTGGTATGTCTTGACTTGAGCGTAGATCTCCCCGGCAATGGCGCCAGAAATCCTTCTTGCTACCTCTTGAGCATGCGTTGTTTTTCCCTTGAAGAGGAAAGGGTGATGCAACAAAGTAGCGTAAGTATTTCCCTCAGTTTTTGAGAACCAATGTATCAATCCAGTAGGAGATAACACGCAAGTCACCTAGTACCTGCACAAACAATCAAGAACCTCACAACCAACGTGATAAAGGGGTTGTCAATCCCTTCACGGTCACTTGCGAAAGTGAGATCTGATAAAGATAATAAGATAAATATTTTTGGTATTTTTGTTGTATAGATTGGAAAGTAAAGATTGCAAAATAGTAAACGAGATGCCATGTAAATAAAAAGAGATGCAATATTATAAAAAAGAGACCTGGGGGCCATAGGTTTCACTAGTGGCTTCTCTCATGATAGCATGTATTACGGTGGGTGAACAAATTACTGCCGAGCAATTGATAGAAGAGCGCATAGTTATGAGAATACCTAGGCAATGATTATGAAATATAGGCATCACATCCGTGTTAAGTAGACCGAAACAATTCTGCATCTACTACTATTACTCCACACATCGACCGCTATCCAACATGTATCTAGAGTATTAAGTTCATAAGAACAGAGTAACACTTTAAGCAAGATGACATGATGTAGAGGGATAAACTCAGGCAGTATGATATAAACCCCATCTTTTTATCCTCGATGGCAACAATACAATACGTGCCTTGCTGCCCCTACTGTCACTCGAAAAGGACACCGCAAGATTGAACCCAAAGCTAAGCACTTCTCTGCAAGAAAAATCAATCTAGTAGGCCAAAATAAACCGATAATTTGAAGAGACTTGCAAAGATATCAAATCATGCATATAAGAATTCAGAGAAGAACCAAATATTATTCATAGATAAACTTGATCATAAATCCACAATCCATCGGATCTCGGCAAACACACCGCAAAAAGTATTACATTGAATAGATCTCCAAGAACATCGAGGAGAACTTTGTATTGAGAACCAAAGAGAGAGAAGAAGCCATCTAGCTAATAACTATGGACCCAAAGGTCTATGGTAAACTACTCACACATCATCAGAGAGGCTATGGTGTTGATGTAGAAGCCCTCCGTGATCGAATCCCCCTCCGGCAGATCGCCGGAAAAGGCCCGAGATGGGATCTCACAGGTACAGAAAGTTGCGGCGGTGGAAAAGTGGTTTCATGGATCCCCCTGATGTTTTTAGGGTATAAAAGTATATATATAGGCGAAAGAAGTACGTCGGTGGAGATTTGTGGGTCCCAAGAGGGTGGGGGTGCGCCTACCCCCCCGGGCGCGCCCTCCTATCCTGTGGCCGCCTCGCGGACTTCTAGACTTGCACTCCAAGTCTCCTGGTTTGCGTTTGTTCCAAGAAAGATCATCGTGAAGGTTTCGTTCCGTTTGGATTCCGTTTGATATTTCTTTTCTATGAAACACTGAAATAGGCTAAAAACAAAAACTGGCATTGGGCCTCCGGTTAATAGGTTAGTCCCAAAAATAATATAAAAGAGCATATTAAATCCCATTAAACATCCAAAACAGATAATATAATAGCATGGAACAATAAAAAATTATAGATACATTGGAGACGTATCGGTATGTCATATAATTAATATATGACCCACCTCTTTCTCTCACAAAACTTGTTGGGTCTTGTGTTACAGCCGATTGTAAGCTTGTAGCCCGCTTATCTTCTCCCTCATCTCTTCTCTCCTTCAACTAGGCACAAATCTGATGTGGCATCCCTTATAGCCCGCCTACAACAATCTATTGTACTTGCTCTTTGTGTTGTGAAGTATCTAAAAGAACCTCATTTAATGTCTCTTATGAGATGTCTTGGATTTGGTGCTAAGATCTATATCTAGATTAGGCCTCTTCGAAAGCACATGTGCTTAGATGTGAGCATGGCTAATAGTATCGCTATATGATGTTGCAATGTCATTTATACTCATCGCTTATAGTCGCTCATACAATAAGACATCTTCCAATGAACAGGTGCTAAGATGGGGGGTTAGGTGTATTGAAAAGTTTAGCAACCAAAGTCCTCAATGCATAGGTGCTTAGTTTGTTTGTGCTAAACTTCCTTCATTTAATTTTTAAACAACTAAACTCTTCCATGCATTGGGAAAATTTCTTTCATTGAAGTATTTTGCATAGGTCTACCCGCTTGGCATTGGTTTTTTCTTGGGTCACCAAACGCCTCTCTCTCCTCTTAACTACCTTGTCATATCAGACTTTCTGCCTATGTGGCATGCTTAGCACCTGTACACCATGGAGCATTGGGAAGGACCCAAGGTTCTCTCTATCTCTTTATTCATATTTATTGTATCTGCCTATAGGAGCACACATATAGACAAACTCTTGCATGAGTGCCCACTTCTTTAAATTTTTCATGTCTCTCTACTCCACATAGAAAAAAATGCAATATAAGCGGGCTATAAGCCTGCTATTGTATTTGCTCTGAGGTACTAAGTGCATTAAAGAGTTTAGCAACTAAAGTCCCTAATGCACACGTGCTTAACTTCTATATCTAGATTATGCCTCTTCCAATGATTAAGATAGTACTACCTCCGTATGATTGCTCTCTCTTTCATCATTAAATAGAGCGCCACTTCAATTTTTAACTATGAAACTGATGCAAAAGCTTTTAAATTTGTTGGTCCATTTCTAGTACATTAAACATGGAGCAGTTTCGTTAGAAGCATAAACTTGAAAGATATGTACAAAGCAAACAAGTGACAAGCCACTTCGTTGGCTTGAGTATTACAATTTTTTTAACATGGTGCATGAATGCACGCACGCACACTCAATCCCTATAAGCATCTCCGAGAGACTGGACCGACACATCATATTGAGATTAACGAAGTCGCCACAGACGTCTTCGTAGTCGCCAGGAACGTCTCCTCCCACTAAAACCACATCGTTGGAGGCCTGAAATAAATCCAGGATAATGCAATCACCGGTTGGTTCGCTTAAGTAATTCTTGTGTACCGGGAATACCACTGACCTCCTAGCCATCCAACCACAGGTTGGTTCGCTTGATTAATTCAACTTGAAGTTCAGGCCCATGTGCAATCCCCTTAAGTGAATGGATGGTTAGAACAGAAGTCACCTTGAATGGCCATTTCTATGCATGTTGAAATCAAAATGGTCAAAAAAGAATCATCTTGAATGATTCTCCAGACTTGAGATTATTCTCCATCTTAAACAGTTGGACTTGTGTGTTTTGCTAATGCCTCGTGGTAATAGTTTAGTTAGGCATTTGATCTTGTTTTATTCTATAATATGCATATAAAATTATTGTGTAGAAGCAATAACACCTTAATTACCTCAATACTATAGGACATTGATGTCTACTACGCAACTTTATTCTTGTAGACTCGTGTTGGGCCTCCAACGCAGAGTTTTGTAGGACAGTAGCAATTCTCCCTCAAGTGGATGACCTAAGGTTTATCAGTCCATGGGAGGCGTAGAATGAAGGTGGTCTCTCTCAAACAACCCTGCAACCAAATACAAGAAATCTCTTGTGTCCCCAACACACCTAATGCAATGGCAAATTGTATAGGTGCACTAGTTCGGCGAAGAGATGGTTATAAAAGTGTAATATGGATGGTAGAAATATATTTTTATAATCTGAATAAATAAAAACAGTAAGGTAGCAAATAGTAAACAGGCACAAAAAGGTATTGCAATGCTTGAAAATGAGGCCTAGGGTCCGTACTTTCGCTAGTGCAATCTCTCAACAATGCTAATATAATTGGATCATATAACCATCCCTCAACGTGCGATGAAGAATCACTCCAAAGTTCATATCTAGCAGCGAACATAAGAAGAAATCATTTGTAGGGTACGAAACCACCTCGAAGCTATTCTTTCCGATCGATCTATTCAAGAGTTCGTACTAGAATAACACCAAATAATTTCATATTCATAATACTCAATCCAACACAAAGAATCTCAAAGAGTGCCCCAAGATTTCTACCGGAGAAACGAAGACAAGAATGTGCACCAACCCCTATGCGTGATTACCCCAATGTCACCTTGGGAATCCACGAGTTGAGTGTCAAAACATATATCAAGTGAATCAATAAAATACCCCATTGTCACCACGGGTATCCACATGCAAGACATATATCAAGTGCTCTCAAATCCATAAAAGTATTCAATCCGATGAAACAAAATCTCAAAGGGAAAACTCAATTGATCACAACAAGATAGAGAGGAAGAAACACCATATGATTCGACTATATTAACAAAGCCCGCGGTACATCAAGATCGTGACATCTCAAGAACACGAGAGAGAAAGGGAGATTAAACACATAGCTATTAGTACAAACCCTCAGCCCTGAGGGTGGACTACTCCCTCCTCATCGTGGTGGCCGTCGGGATGATGAAGATGGCCACTGGTGATGATTTCCCCCTCCGGCAGGGTACCAGAATGGGGTCTAGATTGATTTCTTGTGGCTATAGAGCCTTGCGGCGGCAGAACTTCTGATCTAGGGTTACCCCCGAGGGTTTTGGAATATTTGGGAATTTATAGGGCGAAGAGGGGGTGCGGGAGGCCACCGAGGTGGGCACAACCCACCTGGGCATGCCTGGGCCCCCAGGCGCGCCCTGGTGGGTTGTGCCCCCCTCGGGGCACCCCCAGGTGCTGCTCTGGCCCACTAGATGTCTTCTGGTCCATAAAAAATCCACAAAAAGTTTCGCGGTGTTTGGACTCCGTTTGATATTGATTTACTGCGATGTAAAAAACAAGCAAAAAACAGCAACCGGCATTGGGCACTGGGTCAATAGGTTAGTCCCAAAAAATGATATAAAGTTGCTATAAAATGATTATAAAACATCCAAGAATGATAATAAAACAACATGAATACTTCATAAATTATAGATACGCCGGAGACGTATCAGACATGCAGATGCAAGGGTGACTGCTTAAGTTTATGTTTATTGTGTGTTTTAAAATTTTCTAATTTTATTTTGCAACTGGTGCATCATGTTAAAACTTGTGCACCTGACTTGGTGGAAGCACAATCTTAGCATCATATTATAAAAGAGAGGCAAATACACCAGTGATACATTTTTTTGACAGTGAAACTAGTGATACATTAAGTTGCACATGATGACTAATTTGATGTTTAAACTTGTAAAATACATAAAACAAGTGCTCAAACTTGTCTCCTGATGCAAATACGGTGCAACTTCCGTATGTAGCTATCTAAGGCGCATGTGTGGTGTGCCAATGTACCTGGCCCACGTGAACCAACCTATGCTTGGATGGTTAGAGGGACACTGGTATTCTCAGCCCACCAGGATTCAAATCCTGGTGCTCGCATTTATTTTTGGATTTATTTCAAGATTTCCGGCGATGCACACTCAATGGGAGGAGACGTTCTCGTCGACGACGAGGTGCCTATGATGACTTCGTAAATTTCAAGATAATATGTCGGCTCAGTCTTTCGAAGGTGCTCATAAGGATAGGGTGTGCGTGTGTGCGTTCATAGGGGTGAGTGTATGCGTGTGTATATGAGCGCTTGTGTCAGTACTGATGTTAAAAAAATGTACCTGGCCACTATCAATGGCTGGAGAGTCACATTTGGCGAAACCCCTCTAAATTAATGTCGAAATCTGGTAAAAATTCCCCTAAATTAATGCCGAAATCTGGTAAAAATCCCCCTAAATTAATGCCGAAATCTGGTAAAAATCCAACAAAAATGTCACTGTGCATCTGTATGATCGCGGGGTCCCACAAATCAGTGAACAATACACAGAATAACTGATGTGGAAAACATATGCCCCATGGAGTCGAACGGTGAAATCCTGCCAAAACGGCAGCCAAGGTAACCACAACAAACGATGAATTGTGATATCCACAAAGCATAACTCCACTTAGGGCATCTTCAATGGTTGTAAGATAGTTATTGATAGACTTTGCCACATAGGATTTTTAATGATGTGACATACAATAAATGAGGAAAGAGAGGAAGGTTGTATGTACATGAACCAACACCTCTTGCACAAATTTCAATGTAGAATGAGAGAGCACCTTATCTATTATCTCGCATCCTATTGGGCAAACTAGATACAACACATTGGAGTTGTTGTATGTTAAGATGTTGGTTGATGACATGACATATTTTACCAACAAACTAATATATAAACTATTGAAGATGTCCTTAATAGCCTGTAGCCGAACACACGTGTGCAGGGTAAATGGCGCGCAGTCAGTGCAGCCCATTTTCGATGTTTTAGTTTAATTTCCCTTTAGAAATTCATTAAAAAAATATGTAAATAAGAAACAAAGTAAAATAATAAAGTTAGAATATTCGAGTGTTCTAATCAATATACTCCCTCTGTAACTACTTTAGTGATTTAAAAAATCTTAGTATATTTCTTTACAAAGGGAGTACATACAAATAAAAAACTTGCTTTTTTTAAGAAATGCCATGATAGCTAGTTTTATTAATTTAGAATATTGTATATCCTTAGCAAGCAAGTAAGCAACTAGGGTCTAGGGGGCTCATCGTCCCAAGGACAGGATAAATTATTATGAAAAGCAAGGCCTCATTTGGTTTGGGTGAAACTAAAATGTAGGAATTAGGAGTAGTATAAGAATTTAACAGGATGACACTTACCATTCTAAGGAATTGTCTTGCCTCTTTTGTACGCACAAAATAAATTTTGAGTAGATGTGTATATTCCTCCAAAAACATAGGAAATGAATAGTATTTCTACAAAATTCTCGTACGCGTTTCCTACAAACCAAATGCATCTATACGAAAATTTCCTACAAAATCTTTGTTTCTATATTTTTTCCATAAAAATCCTCCAAACTGAATGAGGCCTAAAACGAGCTAGCTCATGGGCCACTCCATTGGTTTATCTGGGTACATGCTTGAATTCCACCGTGCCAATTTGTAGTGCTGTATCGTCCACACAATACGCATAAACAGCCGAGTCCCACCTTGCATGTGTCCTTTGCAAAAGAAAAGAAAAAAACAATCTTTACTAAATAACTCCTTTACACTGCATTTCATGGGGAATTTTGCATTCACTACTTTTGCAAAGAATCATAAGGATTTTCTATGATACAATCCAACAAATGAAATTACTGCAGGATTCGAACATACATGACATAACAATATTTTGTTCTTTCTATTCCTGTGTTCTGGAGAATCCTATGAATCAAAGAGACCCTAATATAGCACAGCTATACATGCAAATCAATTTCGAGTGACCCGGTGCCTCTAGAATAGAAAGTGAGGTAAACATAAACAACAATATTGATATATAAAGTCTTAAGTCTCTCGAAAAGAAAAGGAGAACATGACGTGGGTGGATTTTTGCGGGTAACAGCTTATCATTCACATCATTCAGCAGGATGTTCTTAAGCAGCCACAAGAATTTGTTCCAGGCTGTAATATACTTCCCATGGTAAGTATGAGAGTACTCAAGGATCCTTCATTTCTGCTTTGTAGTACAACTGAATGGACCAGGAGACTGAAAAAAGAGAGCTTATGTTTCTGCTTTACAACCCAAAAATGAGACAAAGGATCAAATGACTACGTATTCTCTTGTCAACAACTGATTCTAGGTTAATGTGTAGGAATTAGCCACCATCCTCCGCTCAAGAGAACATGAATTGAATGCTCTGGTATTATTGATCATTGAGATTCTTTGATTCTACCCCAGCATCAGATGAATTAAGCTCCTCTCTGGCAAAATCATCATTCATATTTCGTCGTCCCACCCTACAATGTTTGCAGTGGCCTCATTGACCATCTTCACAAGGGTGGCCTGAAAAAAAATGTAATTTCAGATCAGAAAACAACCATAGGAAGGGATTTTACATTTTATCACGAAACGCTAATTTAAATTGTAACGGATCCAGCTGTACTAAGCTCTAGCGCATGTCAAACTGAAAGAAGAAGAAAGATACTGATAAAGAACAAAGTCGTCCAACGTAAATTTCTGCAGGATGTCTAGCTTTTGCATCAACTTTTTTGTCTATTGCCGAATGAATTTTCCATTAACAATAGCAGCAAATCCAGAAGAATTGTGAGAATTTCAATAGCGTAACACCCTAGTTGGATAGCGAGAAGCAAAGGTTCAGAAGTTTTATGACCGACCCGTAATTGTTTTTTTATCAGATTGATGTATAGATCACAATAAATAATCCATTGACACAGCCAATTCAAAAATTGCATATATTATATGATAGTGCACATGAGATATCATGGTACCACATGCCACTTATAACATCTTTGCTGGAATCACAGCCTGTAGCAGAAACTTGCATAAGGACGCTACTGCGCCACCAACTGATGCAAAATGCATATATGCCAGGTTCATGTTGAAGTACGTACATCTATGTGCCAGTAGTAAGTGGCAAAACTCGTCTTGAAAACAATGGCATGAGACTGATATTCACAAAGCTCTCATAGCACAATACAAGTGCATTAACTCATGCTTCATTGGAAGAAACTAATGGAGAATCCCTTCTACTAATGAGTGGCTAAGAACTAAGCGAATCCCTTCTACTAATGAGTGGCTAAGAACTGAGCGCAGCTCAGTTGGCTAGCGGCTTCTGTGCTTGAATATACACTTCAACACAGCCCACCTGGATTCGAAACATGCCACAGGTGCTAGTGCCCCATCAGTAACGTTTTCTTTTTTACTGGGTGGCTCAAAAGATGCAAAAACTAATACCAATACATCATTCGCAAGTTGGCTACATGCATGTCCTGGCTCATGGAGTAAAACTTTGTATATTGGGTTACAAGCTAATATGGTATGGAATTCCCACTGAATCTTTGGAGAAGATGATGTGTCCAGCCGTCCAGGCTTATTTGACAATAGTCTTCTGAATACATGCATTAGTTCCTTCACTCTGTTATAGACCTGGCTGGGTTTGGGTCAAAATGTAGGACAGTCGCCCTTGATCTGGTCATGCCATCTGCCAAGGCTATGAGATATGATTAAAAAAATGACCAGGAACTTGTGTACACAAACGTAAGCTTAACCAGATAAGTCCTAAAAATAGATTGACAGCCAAATTATGACATTCTTTAAGCCATAATCAACAAAGTTTTGCAGCTCAATCTTCTTCATCTCCCGATCCATGCTGCCGGTGATGATTCCCCCAATTGCTCAATACGCTGACGATACTCTTCTCATTATCCAAGCTTGCCCTTGTCAGCTCCTTTGCCTCAAAAGGTCTTTTAGAGCTTTTGTCAATCCACTGGCTTTCTTCAGGTTCAACTTCCATAAATCCAGCATTCACCCCATCAACATGCCTGAGGACAAAATGGCTAATTTAGCCGGTCTGTTTGGCTGCAAAATTGAGTCAATTCGTTTTAGCTACCTAGGACTCCCTCTTGGTATCACTAGACTGAAAATTAGGGATTATGCCCCCTTCATCAATCATATCGACAGAAGATTAGCTTCCAGCTCGTCATTCATGTCTCTCTTAGTGGCCAAAGCTGTGATAACCGCTCCTCCAACCTTTTACACGGGTACCTCAGACGTCCCTGATGGTGTCAAAGACATTGTTGATATATCTAGAAGAATTTGTGTCTGCGGTAAATCTGAATTCTCCAATAGACCTAAGGCTTTGGCAGCCTGGTCTAGTGTTTACCGCCGCAAATGCAATGGGTTTCTTGGTATTATCAACCTCTCTGCTCAGAATGAAGCTCTGTTGATGAAACATCTCTTTAAATTCTATAACAAGGACGACATCCCCTGGGTCAATCCCATCTGGAATTACTACACCAATATCCCTCCTCATGCATCTAGGCCCATGGGATCCTTCTGGTGGCATGATGTCTTCAAAATTTATCACAAATTCAGACAGCAGGCTCTTGCTCTATTGCAAGAGATATTGCTCTCATCTGGAGCGGCAACTGATCTGATCACCTTTTGAGGAGAAGATTTCCCAGGCTTCATTCCTTTACCCTTGATAACCTTATATTGGTCCATGACGTGCTTGCTGTCCAATACCCTTTTAGATCTTTTTCATTTTCCTCTGTCCAGCTAGGCTTTTGATGAATTCCATGAATTCAGGCAATATCTGTCCAGCCTGCATCTTTCCCTGATGTTGCTGATTCTTGGTCCTTCTTACTGGGGTCAAAATTCTCTTGTAAAATATATAGCACCTATTTTCAGCACATTCAGGTCCTTTTACTTCTTGACTCTAGAAATCCAAGTGCCG
>NC_057794.1:430799261-430830444 GCF_018294505.1 Triticum aestivum | reverse complement strand
GCTCTCTGCCGATCTGATGCTCTGGAAACACGCGAGTACCTCTTCTGGCTCTGTAGCTTCAGCTCTAACTGTTGGCATACTCTTGATATTCACTTTGATCTTCCCTGCCATCCATGTAGGAAATGGTCTCCCAGGTGAAGTACAAGATCAACAAGCCTTTCTTCTTTGAAGTCCTGGCAGTTGTGGCATAGAATATTTGGAAGCAAAGAGCCGCAAGAAGTCTTTGACAACATTACTCATAGTAGGGGCTCTTGGTTGTTTAATTTCAAGAGGGATCGTTGCCATCTTTCTCACAGAACGAAGGAGGAGCTTGCCACCTCTCTCAGGTCTTCGCTGGGCCATCTAAAGGCTAATTCTGTGCCAAGCCTGTCTATGTGTGTTCTTCTGAATAGCCCCCTCCCCTCACCCCCTTCCAGCCTTGTACATATCCTCTCTTGTATATATTATTCTTATTAGCTTTACTGTCGGGGCCTCCCCTACAATTTCCCCTTTTTTAAAGGTATACTACAGTAATCGCCTCGCCATGACTCACTATCACCAGCCCCACACCCATTACAAAATATATACAATCAGTTATATACAAGGATCAAGATCACGCGAGCAAACATCAATATTCGCAGCAGGAAGAGTCAATAAGATTCCTTCTTATTCGGTTGTTTTTGCTATGTCTATTAACATAGAACCCACTTACCCACGACAAGTTCAATTTACAGGAGATAAAGAAGTAGGCTAAACATGGATACACTATTGTGAATGCCAGAAAGATAAGATTTTACACTTTGACGCAAGGCAATTCAGAAATTTCAGAAACGTGAAGTCACCAGTTTTAGAAGGAAATGGCATTTCGTTGTACTGAAAAAAAAAATGCAAAACAGTATGTGCATACCACACTTTCAGGAACTCCTGGAGGGGGTAATGAAAGATTTCTCGGTGGTGGTGAGCGAAGATAAGATCTCTTATCAAAACGCCATTCCCCGATCTTACCATAAGTCAGCTCACCCTACATTTTTACAAGATAATCATAAACAAGCTATCATGAGAAGCTTATAAAGTTACAATTTTGTTGCAGTAATAGAGAAATACTACCTCTGAACTGCAAAAACGTCTTTTATTTAGTTATGAAAGTAGTAGATTTTACAGAACAATGGCAGGCATCTTCAAGATGTTGACAGATGTTTAAGGTTAAACAGCAGTCACCTTTAATGAATAGTCACATCCGTAAGTATAATGGATGATGAATGTGTTGTCTGATTTCGCGTCCCATGGAGGCTGCAATGAGAATTAATCACATATTTGATGATATGAGCTGCCACAAACAAACAACGGAATAATCTATCAAGTGGCAGAATTACTATGCACCTGAATCATGAAATCTTTTTGGAGGCTGTGGTGCACACCATGCAATGCACTTGCAACAGCATATGCATACCTATAAATATGATAGAAAGGAGCTCCAAATAAGTCTCGCGCATGTTAAGTCAATAGGTAAAAGTATATAGAACTGTACTGACATTTCCAAGACCCATCCAAAAGCTTTGTCTGTCTCCACATCCTCTTTCATTTTTAGCGAAACATTCATCCAGGTTGGAGCAATCTTCTCAAGCTGGGCCTTAGATATTTTGAGGACATCCAAAATAGGATAAAATTGTCATGACAGGTGAGTGTACTGAAATAGTACTTACTAAAAGCCCTGTTCAAGAATTCATCCGATTAACTAGTTAACTTGCCGATTAATCCCTACTCATAGGGTCCGCGAGTAGCCGATTACCCGATAAATCGTCCGATTAATTGATTAAATGGCCGATTAACTTGCCGATTAGCCTATTAATCCCCTATCACCAGCCGACCGAGCAGATACCAGTTAACGATTTCCTCAACAATGACTAAAAGAACAAAGTTTTGGCACATTATGCCATCTTGGCATCTAGTATAGCTGAACCAGTCATGGTAACAGAAGTATAAAGCTTAGCACAGCTAAGTATTCTACTACTAATCTTCTCACAAGAGAAGAGATGTACCTTCTGGATAATCACAGGGGAGTTGCCAATAGGATCAATATTTGAGACAGGACCTTTTTCTTCTGGAAAAAACTTCCTTAGTATCTTCTCATTGTCAGTTGGTTTGATGTAGAAAAAGGGAAATGCGGCAGGTTCTTCACCGTGAGCTAAGTTTGGCAAAGGCTTCACAAAGATATGATCTGGCTCAGCCATAAGTATATAACTGCAAATCGTTTTATTAGGAAACCAATGAACCTAAATGATCCAGTAAAGACAAACAAAGAACAAAAGGAAATATGCTTACTCCTCCTTGATGTTCGCCTTCTGCAACCATTGGACAAATGCCCAGGGTCTATTGAGGACAATGTAACCCTGAACAAAACATCATATTAGCAAAAGCTTCAACTCCACAAATGGTAACAAAATGGAATATCCAAAACCTCACCCTGTCAGCGCCTTCAGGGAGGGGGTCAACAACTAAGGTGGGTATCTCATCCATCAAACCGTCCGGCTTTCCAGAGTGAAGGATCCGCGTGAAGCCGCCCATATCCGAGCCAGGCCTGACTCTCATCTGCTTGTACCAGTAGTACATTATCCGCGACTGCCACTGGCTGTACAGCGCATCCGTCGCCGTAAGGGCGACGTGGAACCTCTTCGACGGGTCCGAACCAGACCCGAAGGCGACGGCACCGCCCTGATCGCCGCCGCCGAGCAATTTGCGTGGCCCGTCTCCGCTTCGGCTGTGGCCCACCATTGTCAGGAAGTTGTAGGTCGCGAAGAAGCAGCCGACCGAGATGAGGATGAGCAAGAAGGGAGAGGCCTTGCCGGCATTCTTCCTCCCGACGATCATCGTCGACGCTCCGATCCAACAAGGGGACAAGGGGGCGGGTTGCGCCTCGGGTCCCGTGGGATCACAGCAAAAGGTGAGCTCACCCAGTAAAGGGAGAGTCGGAGGCCAGGTGGTTCGGCGGCGCCGCCGACGATTGAGGGTTTAGGGGCTCCCGATTCGGCTCGTTCGTGCCGGGGAATCGGATTCGGTGGATCTGAGATCGCGGTCAACCCCCGACACCGCAGAGAGCGCCGGGAGTAGCAGGAGGTGACTACTCACTTCTACTCACGACGAAGGGGGGGAGTGACTCTTCGCCGGCCGCCTCCGCCCAGGATGGTTTCGGCGGCGGCCGCGAAGAGCGCCGACCTCTCTCCGGTAAGGACAAAGGAGTGGTGGTGTAGGCGTAGGGGAAGGAAGAAACGAGAGAAGCTCGTTACGGCGATGTGGTAGTAATAAACGCTGTAACGGGTAAGAGCGCATGTGTAACTAACAGTTATTGTTTTTTTCCTTTAAAATCAGGTGGATAAAATGTTCCATGGTACTTGGACAGCTTGTTTTTTTTTCTTTAAAAAGTTTTTTTACATAATAATAAACTAGAAAAAGTTCGTGTGTTGCAGCAGGTGAAACAAACTCTCGCACACCTCTAACAACCCATCCGTATTGCCACTTCTCTTCACTTCATGAGTCATCCCATGTGAACTTGTAATGATGGTCAACACCAAATTTGGCCGCATCATTGTCATAGGCGCGGGAGGAGCGGCCACCGGTGGAGGCTCAGCGAGGTGGATGAGCAGAGGCGTGAGGCGGCATATGTGAGGTTTTGGGGAGGAGTGTTTCTTATAAGTTTGGCACATATGTCACAAATGTTTTTTAGCCCAAAATAGCACACATATTACTAATCTTGACGAATTTAGAACCGGTGCTTTTGGCAGCTTAAAAAATAAGTTGCTCCTTCTTTAGGTTTTTTTATAAGCCGCCCCTCTTATTCATTGGATCTTTTAAATTAGTTATAGGATAACTAATTTAAAAGTTTCAACATAATTAGAGGGCGGCTTATTTTTTAAACTAAAGAACTAGCCTTATCCAAATTTAGTCTAGAAGAATTTTGTTTTTATTAGCCCACTAACACCGCATGTCATCAAAAAAAATTGTTAGCCTAGATGATTGATTTAATCCAACTTTTATTCAGAAGAGTTCTGTTTTTGTTAGCTCATCACATCGTGTGTCTTTGTTCCTTATAGCATCTACGGCCGGGCGCCCAAACCTACCTCATACATCTGGGCAGATCACCCGGTCACTGGCTGGTCATGGAATTTTGACCGAGACGGGCGCCTCAAACGCCCGGACTGATCGGCACCCCTTGAAAGCACACTTGCTCCCTTGGTGGTTTTGATAATTAATGTCATACATATTGTTGGACTAACACTTTTATCTAGTACATTTCAAATAAGTTCAATAGTGGCATGGCAAGGACATGAAGATGTGGACCCCTTCAAAATCATAAGGACAAGAATTGGCATAGCTACAAGACTCTACCTTTTCGTTAAGTGGTCCAAGATCACATTGAGTCCATAGAAAAAGTCAATACTATTAAAAGGGATGAGGTTTTGATCATGACTCAATTGCTAAAATGCTTAGTGATATTACTCCACGAATCCTCAAACACTTCTCCACATTTCATTTATCCAAACCCCTAAATGTCCATCTCGGTCCCACCGATATCTTCCCGTCCGTACCCACCGAGATGAGCCCATACACTGCTACATGTCAAATCCTAACTTTTCGGTACAACCGATATGAGTCTCGGTCTCACCGAGATGGCGTAACCAAGTTTCTATGATGAAGTTGCTTCATTTCGGAATTACCGAGATGAAACAATCGAAACTACTGAAACGAGGTCTTGCCCTAGCCATTGCACTTCGGTCACAACGAGGTGTACTGTTCATTCTCATCAAAACCTCCAACATTTGAATCTTTTGCACTAGTCGGTCTCACCGAGAATTCTATCCGGTGTCACCGAGTTGGGTTAAAGACTTGTAATGGTTGGATCTTGGGTGTGGGCTATATATACCCCTCCACACCCACTTATTCTCTAAGAGAGCCATCAGAATGAACCACAAATCTTACTACTCATTTTCTGAGAGAGAACCACCTACTCATGTGTTGAGATCAAGAGATTCCATTCCTACCATTTCAACCTTGATTTCTAGCCTTCCCCAAGTTGCTTTACATTCAATCCCCTTTCCACCAAAGCCAAATCTATGAGAGAGTGATCGAGTGTTGGGGAGTTTATCATTTGAAGCACAAGAGCAAGGAGTTCATCATCAACAACACTGTCTATTATCTTTTGGAGAGTGGTGTCTCCTAAATTGGTTAGGTGTCACTTGGGATCCTCCAAGATTGTGGAGTTGAATCAAGAAGTTCGTAAGGGCAAGTAGATCGCCTATTTCATGAAGATCTACTCGAGTGAGACTAGTCCTTTGTAGACGTAAGCTATGATGGTATAGGCAAGGTTGCTTCTTCGTGGACCCTTCGTTGGTGGAGCCCTCCGTGGACTCGCGCAACCGTTACCCTCTGTGGGTTGAAGTCTCCATCAACATGAGTGTATGATACTACCACCTATCGGAACCACGCCAAAAATCACCATGTCTTCATTGCGTTTGAATTTCCATATCTACCCCTTACTTTCACACTATTGCATGCTTTACTATTTTCGCTGCCCTATGTTTAGAAATGCATGTGTAGGAAGTCTTGGTGATATCTTAACTAGTGCTAAAACCTGCCTAAATTACAAGAAAACAAAAAACCGCACCTTGGTTGGTTAAGAGTCCATTCACCCCCCACCCCCTCTAAACCTATCTTCTCTGATCCTACACTCCTCAAATCAAGCCCAAATATGGGGCGGATATGGAGGCCCTTGAGTATTCTACTTATGATTTGAAAGGGATAAGTCCTTCTATATGCACACATCGGATATATACGGAAGAAGGGGCTACACCGGTGCACGAATATCAAAGGAAGCTAAATCCTAAAGCAAAAGAAGTCTAAGAAAAGGACTAATTTGTTTACTTGATGCGGGAATCATATTGACTATTTTTGTAAGTAAGTGGATAAGCCGAGTTCATTGTATTCATAAGAAAGGAAAGGTTTACTATGGTACCTGATAAAAACAATGAACTAATCCCCACCAGAACAATAGTTGGGTAAAGAATGTGCATTGATTTCAGGAGATTAAATAAGAATACGCGAAAGGACCATTATCCATTGCCCTTCATTGATCAAATGCTTGAAAGATTGGCAAATCACACTCATTTCTGTTACCCTGATGGATACTCTGGATTTTCAAAAATAGTCGTGCGTCCCAATGATCAAGAGAAACTACATTCGCTTTCCCTTTCGGTATGTTTTCTTACCACCGCATGCCATTTGGAGTTTGCAATGCTACTGCTACTTTCCAAACATGCATGAATGCTATACTTGCTGATTTTGTGGAGGAAATTGTGGAAGTTTTCATGGACGATTTTTTTGTCTACAAAACTTCTTTTGATGATTGCCTTTACGGTCTTAACAAAGTTTTACCGTGGTGTGAGTACACTAACCTTGTTTTAAGTTAGGAGAAGTGTCACTTCATGGTAAATGAAGAAATTGTGTTGGGTCGCAAAATACCCAGAAAAGGTATTGAGGTGGATAGAGCAAAAAAAATGCAATAGAAAAGTTCTCGTATCCATGAGACATAAATGGGGTGCAAGGTTTTCTTGGGCATGTGAGTTTCTATAGACGTTTCATTAAAAATTCTCTAGTATTTCAAAATATTTGACTTATATTTTGCAGAAGAGTGTTCTCTTTGAATTCAATGAGGAGTGAAAGATAGCCTTCAAAAAGCTAAAACAATGGTTGCTCATGGCACCTGTCATTACACCTCCCAATTGAGATCAACCCTTTGAGGTAGTATGTGAAACTGACACAACGCTGTAAGTGTTGTGTTGGGACACCATAGAAGTAATAAGTTCATTATCATTTAGTATTCTAGCCACACTCTAAATGATGCACAAAGGATTTATGCTAAAAATGATAGAGAACTACATCTAGTGTATTTGCTTGTGAAAAGTTTAGGCCTTATACTATAGAGACAAAAGTCATTATCTACACAGACTGACAAACAATGAAGGGAGTTTTGGCAAAGAAAGACACGACATCTCGATGGATTTTGTGGGCTCTTCTCCTACCATAGTTTGTCATTGAAATATCATACTGAAGTGAAATAGACAAGGCATTGGTGAATGTCCTATTCATGAATAAGGATGAAGGGAAGGCCTTGGAGATGGCAATCTGTATCCCTTACGGTACAATGGTGACTTCGGATAAAACCACCACATAGACTGAACCCCCACTTACTTGCATAGAGGATCCATCCCTAAAGATGGAGATAAGGAATGCACGGGAATACGATATAATTGATTATGCTAATGCTATGCATCCCAGCAAACAAGCCAGGACTGACCTCTCACCGAGGCTAAGGAGAGAAAAGATAGTTGGAATGAAGTCATAATTTAAGAACAAGTCTTGGTCTAAGCGCCAAAAAATTGTTGGTAACATCTTTAGGCAAGTCTAAAGTGTCAAAATTTCCATTCCTTTAGTTTTGTCTTGTTTTTCTATAAAGACTAACAGTTTTCTAGGCGACACAACGCTCGGTCATACCAGACGCCGTCTCCGGCTCGGGATGTTTCTATTGCTCTGGTCAAAAATGGGTATGACCCATGGTACAAGCGCCTTCGTTCTCTCCAAAATAACTCTGACTCTTGAAAAAACGTGTTTTTACCGCAAGTGTTATAGGGGGGAACGACTGGTGGTACGAGCACATGCGCTCGTACCAAAGGCCATTGATCGTTGTGTTGTTTTTGGCTTGAAGCGACAAAAGTGGTGTGGACGCTTTGTACAAGCGCATACACTTGTACTAGACATGGTCACACGCGATTGGAGCCCGATTCGGTTCAGATTATACCTAATTTTGTCTAGTTTGTTTCCTAACCTTTTTTGATCCACCTTATTGATGCCCACAAGTATAGTGGATCAATCATAGTCCTTTCGATAAGTAAGAGTGTCAAACCCAACGAGGAGTAGAAGGAAACGACAAGTGGTTTTTAGCAAGGTATTTTCTGCAAGCACTGAAATAGTCGGTAACAGGTAATTTGATAGCAAGATAATTTGTAACGGACAAGTAATGGTAACGGTAAATAAAGTGCAGTAAGGTAGCCCAATCCTTTTGTGGCAAAGGACAGACCAAAACAGTTTCTTATAATATGCAAAGCGTTCTTGAGGGTACACAGGAATTTCATCTAGTCACTTTCATCATGTTGGTTTGATTCGCGTTCGCTGCTTTGATAATTTGATATGTGGTTGGACCGGTGCTTGGGTGTTGTTCTTACTTGAACAAACCTCCTACTTATGATTAACCCCCTCGCAAGCATCCGCAACTACGAGAAAAGTATTAAGATAAAATCTAACCATAGCATTAAACATATGGATCCAAATCAGTCCCTTACGAAGTAGCGCATAAACTAGGGTTTAAGCTTATGTCACTCAAGCAACCCACCATCTAATAACTACTCCACAATGCATTCCCTTAGGCCCAAAGATGGTGAAGTGCCATATAGTCGACGTTCACATGACACCACTAAGGGAATCACAACATACATATCATCAAAATATCGAACACATATCAAGTTCACATGATTACTTGCAACATGACTTCTCCCGTGACCTCAAGAACAAAAGTAACTACTCACAAATGATATTCATGCTCAATATCAAAGGGGTATTAAATAGAAGAATGGATCTGAACATATAATCTTCCACCAAATAAACCATATAGTAATCAACTACAAGATGTAATCAACACTACTAGTCACCCACAGGTACCAATATGAGGTTTTGGTACAAAGATTGAACACGAGAGATGAACTAGGGTTTGAGAGGAGATGGTGTTATTGAAGATGTTGATGGAGATTGGCCTTCCAACGATGAGAGGGTTGTTGGTGATGACGATGGCTTTGATTTCCCCCTCCAGGAGGGAAGTTCCCTTGGCGGAATCACTCTATCGGAGGGCAAAAGTGCTCCGGTCCAAGTTCTGCCTCGAGACGGCGGCGCTCCATCCCGAAAGTCCTCTCCTTATTTTTTTTCTAGGTCAAAATACCTTAAATACCAGAAGACGGGCACCGGAGGTGGGCTCGGCTGGCCACAACCCACCAGGGCGCGCCTGGGGAGCCTCGCGCGCCTGGTGTCTTGTGGTCACCAGGTGCCCCCCTCTGGTAGTTATTTGCTCTAGTATTTTTCATATATTTCAAAATAATTCTCCGTGAAGTTTTGGCTTATTTGGAGATGTGTAGAATAGGTAGCTCCGACGTAGCTTTTTCAGGTCCAAATTCCAGCTGCCGGCATTCTCACTCTTTGTGTAAACATTTCAATTTATGAGAGAAAAGGCATTAGAATTACTCCATAAAGCATTATTATGCATAAAATATTATAAATAACAGTAGGAAAACATGATGCAAAATGGACGTATCAACTCCCCCAAGCTTAGACCTCGCTTGTCCTCAAGTGAAAAACCGATATCGAAAAACATGCCCATATGCTTAGAGAGAGAGAGAGAGGTGTCAATAAAAACAAAGTATGGACATAGTACCATCATGATTATTATTATAACAACAACAAACTCTATTATAAAACTTTATCATATAACTTCTCATGAACAAGTAACAATTCATCACAACATCGAAGTAGAAAGCATAAAATTTATTGAAAACCAATAAACTATGTTCTTAGTCAACTTTGCAACTACAATTCATCATATTTTCACGAAGGGTCACATATCGGAGCCTTTTGGCAAGTCCACATACTCAACCATCACTTAATCTTCTATGATTTCTAACACCCACCGTATACACATGAGCAAAAAAGTTTCAACCAGACGCATAGAAAGATAGGGACTTGTAATTTTGCCTCCCAACTCATTCACCTCAAGGGTGATGTCAACACTAATAACTCATGCCCACTCATATCCAACTAGGTATATGTGCCTAGATCTTTCCCCACCACATGATGCTTGCAAAAAGAGAAAAATAAAAGGAATAGGGAAGAATACTTTGACTCTTGCATGAAAAGTAAATACATAAAGTAAAAGATAGGCCCTTCACAGAGAGTAGAAGAGGTTGTCATGCGCTTTTTGGTTTGTATGCTCAGTCTCTTAGTGCAAAAGAACGTCACGTTATATTGCCCCTTATGATAGCAACCTTTATTATGCAGTTCGTCACTTTTATTACTTTGCCATCACAAGTTCGTACAACGCTCCATTTTCTCTTATACTAAATGGTCAAACACATTTAGAAGCAATTTTTATTACCTTATCGCACCGATGACAACTTACTTGAAGGATCTTACTCAATCCATCGGTAGGTATGGGGGACTCTCAAACATGAGTTTGGGTTTAAGGTTTTTGGATGCACAAGTAGTATCTCTACTTAGTGCGGATTTTTGGCTAGAAAATATATTGAGCAAGCACCACATGTTGAAGGATCTATGACAATATAACTGCTATGTGAATATGAACAAACATAGATCATTGCGTTGTCTTCCTTGTCCAATGTCAATAGTTTGGCATAAGATATTTAGTGGGGGCTCACAATCATAAAAGATGTCCAAGATAGTGTATTTACATGTGAATCTTCTCTTCCCGTATTAATTATTTCATGAATTGCATCATTGACTAATGCTATGTTTGTCAACTTTCAACAAATTTTACTACTTATACTTTTCCTTATGTGATGTCATCACTTACCATAAGATTAGCATATGATCTTTCTCGTTATTTCCTTTTATTTTGATTCAAATAGAAAAGTAAAGAAGCAAAAACTCAAACTAAACTTTATTATATAACTCTCACTCGATTACATAGATAGATAGGTCATGAAACTAGCACTCAAAAATAGATCACACTAAACTTTTATTCAACTAAATCATGAAATAGCTAAGGATCAAACTAAGATAGGTAAAGATAATAAAAGTGATGGCGATACAATACCAAGGCATCTCCCCCAAGCTTGGCACAAGCCAAGGGGAGTGCCCATACTCGTGTACTCAAGTCTCCTTTAGTGATGAAGATGGAGGTGGTGGTGATGAGGTGGTAGCAAACTTATCCTCCGGCTTCCATGGCAGTGGTTCACCATCATAAGAGGATGCCTGAGTCTCCTGAGTCCTGCAACTGGCAGCTAAGTTTATACCTTTAAATCTTGCTTCATACTCAAAAACTTGATTCTGGAGATCATAGATTTGGCTTTGCAGAAAATTGATTTGCTTGTTGAAGGTGAAGATGATCTCCTTCATAGATCGACCATCCACCTTGTGGGTGGACCGGTGCTTGGGTGATTGGCATTGATTCCACACTCCACCATCCCCTGGCACTTGAAGATCTCCTGCTCCACCGCCTCGAGCCTGGCCTCCATGCTTCCCGTCTTCTTGGGGCCCTGAACGTCCCGGATGTGGAGCACGCCTTCATGCATCTCAATGGCTTAAGGGTGCTTCAACACCTCCGATAAGTAGGGGTTGATGACCTTCTCAAAGAACTTGTCCTTGGAGGAGCTTGGGGTAGCCATAGCAATCTAGATCTGTCGAAAAAACAACACGAAACAAGAATAAAGGATTTCTCCGTGATACGGTGATCAAATCGTCCGGAGGTATATATAAAGATCTTTCATCTCAGGAAACAAGTATATGGAAGGAAAACAGAGTTGGGAAGGTGCCCAAGGGGCCCACCACCCACCAAGGTGCGATAATATTTAATGAGAGCTCACAATCATAAAAGATATCCAAGATAGTGTATTTGCATGTGAATCTTCTCTTCCCTTATTAATTCTTTCATGAATTGCATCATTGACCAATGCTATGTTTGTCAACCTTCAATAAATTTTACCACTTATACTTTTCCTTATGTGATGTCATTACTTACCATAAGATTAGCATATGGTCGTTTTCATTATTTTTCTTTTATTTGATTGAAACATAAAAGTAAAGAAGCAAAACTCAAACTAAACTTTACTATATAACTCTCACTCGATTACATAGATAGATCACAAAACTAACTCTCAAAAATAGATCATGCTAAATTTTTATTCAACTAATTCATGAGATAACTAAAGATCGAACTAAGAATAGGTAAAAGGTAATAAAAGTGATGGTGATACGATATCGGGGCACCTCCCCAAAGTTTGGAAAAAGCAAAGGGGAGTGCCCATACCCATGTACTCAAGTCTCCTTTGGTGGGGAAGATGATGATGATGGTGGTGATGAGGTAGTAGCGAGCTTTTTCCCCATCTTACGCTTGAGGAAGGAATTTTCCTCCTTCAAGTCATCGATCTCCTGCTCAAGCCTTAATATCTTTTTGCATAATTCCTGCTTGTTTTCCTACATAAGATGAAAAGGGATAAACAGGATCTTAGGTTTCTTTGCTTTATTGGGGAGACTCGACTTCTTAAATTCCACCTGCATGTCCCCAGGTTGCGGTAATGGGATTTCATCATCATCTGAGCTTGTCTCTTCTTTTCCCTTCAAATCATAATCTTCTTCTTCCTCCATGGTCCAACCATAATGCTCCGCATCCCCATAAACTTTTGGATTAGAGATATAGTCTGCGACATAGCTCTCTCCATCCGAATCTTGAGATGACATATTTTCAAATCTGTCAGGAAAACAACATGAAACAAGAATAGAGGATTTCTATGCGATGCGATGGTCAATACGTCCGGGGGATATATAAAGATTTTTTATCTTGGGAAACAAGCAAACGAAAGGAAAATGGAGTCGAGAAGGTTCTCGAGGGGCACACAACCCACCAGGGCGCACCCTGGTGTATCGTGCCCACCTAGGTTGCCTTCTTGATTGTTTCTTATTTTCCTAATTTTTCTAATATTCTAGAACTAACAGAAAATAATTTTGTGGATTTTTTGGAGTCTGTTTACTTATCGTATCATACCTAATCTTTTTCAGGGTTCTGGAGTGTTCTGGAAGGTTTTTTTTATGTGTTCCTCCGGTGTCATGGTTTGGATAATATTGGTTTCAACATTAATAGGTGTACCTGAGATATAGTGCTTAATTCTTTGTCCATTGACCACCTTTCACTACTGTAGGATGCTGCTAACGCGACACTACGATCAGAGACCCTTTGACGACACTGTGTGCGATGCATTAATCACAAACAATGATGTAAAAACAATCAAAAAAGATGCAAAACATTTTGCGATGAATGATACATCAAACACGGTTCTGATTTTAGTTGTGTGTGCGATGCGGGGCATACGGTTGATCCATACGAACTGTTTGCGATTAGACAGACCAACAAAAATGGGCAGCCAGATCAAGATTTGTGCGATATAGGCATACAGTTCACTCCAATGAACCATTTGCGATGATCAAGGTGAACACAAACAATTCGACGTAACAAGATGTGTGTGATATCCGGCAAACATGTCGGTAATCAGAATTGTGTGCAATCATTATAGACAACCCACACTATCTTTTTTAGGAATTGTGTGCTCATCAAGGCACACAGTTCCACAAACCAACCCGTGGGCGATAATGTAGAAGATCTCTGTCGAATACATATTACTAACCGTCTGCGATGAGATTGATAGGATGCCCGATGACCATTGCATGCATGTATGCTAAGTAGTCTGAAGTCATTGAATGCATACTAGCCGCATGACTCCTATTGGCTGATTTCTTTTTTCAGGACAAAAACAAGGAATGAGTTTTGGGATTATGCACTGGTACCGGTACGAATGGATTAGGATAGTTGGCAAGCAATACATTGAGCTCTTCTTATTGATGAAGCCGTAATAATCAAACTACAAAGGAAAAGAAAAAATCAAAGGAAAATATCTGCATGAATCTTCACGTAACATCAATGGCAGATGACCTAGATGTGCATTACTTAGAGCACATCTAGATGTGCTTTAGAAATACTGTCAAACAAAACCCCTAATCATCATTGCAAACAACGCATAGAACATGGCTAATGCGATAACCACAACTACACATGCTAGTTCCTTCTTGTCTCTTGCTTTCATCTGTTGCCTATGATTGATTCTTTCTTGCTTCATCGTACTGATTGTACATTCCAAATCAGCCAGTTTCTTCTTCAGCTTTATGTTATCTTCTGTGAGCTTGGTGATAACACTCCAAGCCCTGCCATGCCATTCTTCATCCAGCCAGTTAACAAAGGCACAAGCCTCATATCCCTACTAATGTTAAATAGTATTTCAGATGAGCGGTGGCATTAACTCAAGTAAAATGATGAACTTAGCACTAACCTCTAAGGGGCAACTAAGAAACCGCCTGCCAATGTCGAATCCCTCCGTGCATACATGTCAAGCGGAAGTGTGTCCGTGTACACAACTCATATTTTGGTACTTCTTGGTGGTGCAAAACTCGGAGTCGAACTCGTGTTGCGTGAGTCTGGAGTTATGCTCCAGATCTGGCTGCAGATCGCTTTCCTGGTGGGGGGTCATTTAGGACAGATTCAGCAAGGAGCTACTTTGGACATTCTAAAAAAGTTCAGGATAGATTGGAACCTGACAAGATGATTCGGGTCCATAGTACACCTACCTTTTGATGACCTTAGGCAAGTGCTCGGCGACGACCGTCGTCGTGGCGGCGCTCCCGAGAGCGGCAATACGAGCAGGAGTAGCCACACCGAAACCATCAGCACCACTCGTCCGCATTCCCCCAATGTCAGCACCATGCGAGGGAATTTGGAGGCTATCTAGGGATTTGGGGGAAATGGGGAAACTGTGGGGATAAGCTAACGGTCGGGAACTACTTATGGCACTATATGTTGTATACGACACACTGTTTATACATGTTGTTTGTGTTAGGTATTACCACTTCACACATGATTTCCGCACTAAACCGTGTGAGAAGACAACGTAGGTGAGACACGGTTGTCGTTACATAACCGTATGTGATGTACTACCCTGTACATATAATTGAGTTATAGTGATACTGTGTAAACAGTCGCTCTGCGGATATCCGTGAAAAAATAAAACCGTGTAAATAGCCACTTTGTAGATAGAGATGGCGGCAACGACCTATGTAGCGGCTACCGGATAAGAGGTCAATCCTCGGTCAATGGGCAGTGGCGGCGTCATAGGAGGTCAATCCTCGGTCTGCGGCGGGAGATAGGAGGAGCTCAACCATCGAGGTCGGCAGTGGCGTGATTGGAGCACATCCATCGTGGCCGATGGTGGGATAGTGGAGGCCGAACTTCAGGCGGCAGCCGCACTAAGCCTTGCTCCTCGACCCTGCTATCTCGGCGTGCCGCCGCTTCGCGCTTCTTTTTCTACTGGGTGGAGGTCGCCGCGCAGCTAATTAATTAAGGTATTCTTTTCGTGAGTGGCTTAATTGAGGTATTCAAGGTAGTGTTGTAGTACTCTGCGTGTAAATTGACTGGGCATTAATTTTTGTCATTGCATGTCTGGATAACAATACGGAGCGCCCTGGGTAATGATGAAAATAAAACCTTGTGATTTTTGCATGCATCTTTGGGCATCAGTTAATCTTTGTATTAATGTTGTTGTTTTGTTTTTAATTACCATTCATGTGGTGTAGATGGAACGATTTCAATGATGAAGAATCGGAGAACCACCGATTTTATCAGTGGCGTGACAGAGTTCATGAATTTGGCTGAAAGTACAAAGAGGAGAATTGGTGATGCGGATTACATCATGTGTCCATGTACTCACTATGCCAACAATACAGAGTCACGTGAAGTTGGAGATGTCCAGTGGAACTTAATCTCTCAGGAATTCATGGATGGATATACACGTTGGACCAGACACGATGAAGAGCATGTCATGGATGAATATACCCAAGGCTGCGAGATGCCAAACCCCGATCAGTGTCACATGGATGTTGAATCTAACATCGGGGCAGAGGCGTCAAGCTACCAATGGAACACCGGAAAGCCGAAACACCCACTTGAAAACCAAGACGTCGACGCAGATGACGACGATCTTGATATGCCATATTTTGCTTCTATGATTGGAGATTTCAAGGGCACAAAAAGTATATGATTGGGTACAAGGATCTGCCAACCATTGATGCAGACTCCAAGAAAGAATTGTATCCAGGTTGCAAAAAGAAATATTCCAAGTTGAGTGCCACCCTGGCGCTTCTCAGATTTAAAGCAGCAAATGGTCTATCAAACAAGGGCTTCACAGAGATGTTAGGTATTTTCAAAGAAATCCCTCCGGAAGATAAGAAGCGAAGAAAATTGTTTGCCCATTGGAACTTGAAGTACAGAAGATACACGCTTTTGTGAATGATTGTATATTGTACCATGGTGAGTACAAAGATTTGCGTGCATGTCCCACATGCAAGCATGCACAATACAAGTGCGGGAGAGCAAAGGACAAGTAGAAACTGGACGACAAGATCAAGACAGGAATCCCGTTCAAGGTTGTTTGGTACTTGTCTTTAATTCCAAGATTGAGGCGTTTGTTTGCAAAACCTAGAGAGGCAAAGAGGTTGCGGTGGCATCATGATGAGCGAACTTCGGATAAATATATGAGGCACCCAAAAGATGGGGCTCAGTGGGAATTAATCGACAACAAGTTTCAAGACTTTTCCAAGGATCCTAGAAGTATAAGGCTCGGGGAGTGTACTGACGGGATGAATCCTTTTGGCGATATGAGCACCAATCACAGCACATGGCCGGTGCTTCTGTGCATATATAACCTAGCTCCTTGGTTGTGTATGAAGAAAATAAATACATTATGATGTCAATGATTATCCAAGCCCCGAAGCAACCTGGAAATGACATCGACATTTACTTTTAGCTACTGGTAGAAGAACTACTGACAGTGTGGATAGATGTGCCTGTTATAAAATGTTATGATGCTTACAAAAAGGATATTCTCGATCTACATGCGATGCTGGTGCACACCATTCAAGATATGTCGACATTAGGCAACACATTGGGGCAGAGAACAAAGGGAGATGTAGGGTGTGTCACATGCATGGATAGGACAGCTAGCAGATTTCTTCCCAACTCGCGCAAAACCATATATCTACATCATCGTAGGTTCTTACGGAGAAATCACCCATACTGAAAGATGAAAGCTGAATTTGATGGTACGATAGAGGTAGATGTGGGCCCAAGACCCTATGCTGGGGAGGTGGTCCTGAAGGAAATATGCCCTAGAGGCAATAATAAAGTTGTTATTTATATTTCCTTATATCATGATAAATGTTTATTATTCATGCTAGATTTGTATTAATCGGAAACTTAGTACACGTGTGAATACATAGACAAACAGAGTGTCCCTAGTATGCCTATACTTGACTAGCTCGTTAATCAAATATGGTTAAGTTTCCTAGCCATAGACATGTGTTGTCATTTGATGAACGGGATCACATCATTAGAGAATGATGTGATGGACAAGATCCATCCATTAGCTTAGCACTATGATCGTTCAGTTTATTGCTATTGCTTTCTCCATAACTTATACATGTTCCTATGACTATGAGATTATGCAACTCCCGAATACCGGAGGAACACTTAGTGTGCTATTAAACGTCACAACATAACTGGGTGATTATAAAGATGCTCTACAGGTGTCTCCGATGGTGTTTGTTGAGTTGGCATAGATCGAGATTAGGATTTGTCACTCCGATTGTCGGAGAGGTATCTCTGGGCCCTCTTGATAATGCACATCACTATAAGCCTTGCAAGCAATGTAACTAATGAGTTAGTTGTGGGATGATGCATTACAGAACGAGTAAAGAGACTTCCCGGTAACGATATTGAACTAGGTATGATGATACCGACGATCGAATCTCGGGCAAGTAACATACCGATGACAAAGGGAACAACGTATGTTGTTATGCGGTTTGACCGATAAAGATCTTCGTAGAATATGTAGGAACCAATATGAGCATCCAGGTTCCACTATTTCTTATTGACCAGACATGAGTCTCATTCATGTCAACATAGTTCTCGAACCCGTAGGGTCCGTAAGCTTAACGTTCAATGATGATATGTATTGTGAGTTATGTGATTTGATGTATCGAAGGTTGTTCGGAGTCCCGTATATGATCACGGACATGACGAGGAGTCTCGAAATGGTCGAGACATGAAGATTGATATATTGGAAGGTTATGTTTGGACACCAGAAAGGTTTCAGATAGGTTCGGGCATTTTCCGGAGTACCGGGAGTTTACCGGACCCCCCCCCCCCCGGGGGGGGGGGTAATGGGCCTCACGGGCTTTAGTGGAAGACAGAGGAGGCGGCCAAGAGGAGGGGCGCCCCCCCAAGCCCAATCCGAATTGGGGAGGGGGGCCGGCCCCCCTTTCCTTCTTCTCCTCTTCCCCTTCCTTCCCCCTCCTAGTTGGACTAGGAAAGGGGGGAACCTACTCCTAGTAGGAGTAGGATTCCCCCTTGGGGCGCGCCCTATGAGGCCGGCCGTCCCCCTCCTCCACTCCTTTATATACGGGGGAGGGGCACGCCATAGACACACAAGTTGATTTCTTAGCCGTGTGCGGTGCCCCCTCCATAGATTTCCACCTCAGTCATATTGTCGTAGTGCTTAGGCGAAGCCCTGCGTTAGTAACTTCATCATCACCGTCAACACACCATCATGCTGACGAAACTCTCCCTCGGCCTCAGCTGGATCTAGAGTTTGAGGGACATCATCGAGATAAATGTGTGCAGATCGCGGAGATGCCGTGCGTTCGGTACTTGATTGGTTGGATCGTGAAGACGTTTGACTACATCAACCGTGTTACTCAACGCTTCCGCTTTCGGTCTATGAGGGTACGTAGACACACTCTCCCCTCTCGTTGTTATGCATCTCCTAGATAGATCTTGTGTGATCGTAAGATTTTTTTTGAAATACTGCGTTCTCCAACAGTGGCATCCGATCCAGGTCTATGCATAGATGTTATATGCACGAGTAGAACACAAAGGAGTTGTGGGCGTGGGTATATACATATTGCTTGCCGTCACTAGTTGTTTCTTGATTCGACGGTATTGTTGGATGAAGCAGCCCGAACTGACATTACATGACCGCGTTCATGAGACTGGTTCAACCGACGTGCTTTGCACACATGTGGCTGGCGGGTGTCAGTTTCTCTAACTTTAGTTGAATCGGATTCAATGAACAGGGTTCTTTCTGAAGATCAAAAAGCAATCACTATACCGCGTTGTGGTTTTTGATGCGTAGGTAAGAATGGTTCTTGCTAAGCCCATAGCAGCCACGTAAAACTTGCAACAACAAAGTAGAGGACGTCTAACTTGTTTTTGCAGGGCATGTTGTGATGTGATATGGTCAAGACATGATTATATAAATTGTTGTATGAGATGATCATGTTTTGTAACATAGTTATCGGCAACTGGCATGAGCCATATGGTTGTCGCTTTATTGTATGAAATGCAATCGCCATGTAATTGCTTTACTTTATCACTAAGCGGTAGCGATAGTCGTAGAAGCAATAGTTGGTGAGACGACAATGATGCTACGATGGAGATCAAGGTGTCAAGCCGGTGACGTTGGTGATCATGACGGTGCTTTGGAGATGGAGATCAAAGGCACAAGATGATGATGGCCATATCATATCACTTATATTGATTGCATGTGATGTTTATCTTTTATGCATCTTGTTTTGCTTAGTACGACGGTAGCATTATAAGATGATCTCTCACTTAATTTCAAGGTACAAGTGTTCTCCCTGAGTATGCACCGTTGCTACAGTTCGTCGTGCCGAGACACTACGTGATGATCGTGTGTGATAAGCTCTATGTTCACATACAACGGGTGCAAGCCAGTTTTGCACACGCAGAATACTCGAGTTAAACTTGACGACCCTAGCATATGCAGATATGGCCTCGGAACACTGAGACCGAAAGGTCGAATGTGAATCATATAGTAGATATGATCAACATAGTGATGTTCACCATTGAAAGCTACTCCATCTCACGTGATGATCGGACATGGTTTAGTTGATATGGATCACGTGATCACTTAGATGATTAGAGGGATGTCTATCTAAGTGGGAGTTCTTAAGTAATATTATTAATTGAACTTAAATTTATCATGAACTTAGTCCTGATAGTATTTGCATATCTATGTTGTAGATCAATTGCTCGCGTATAGCTTCCCCGTTTTACTTATGACATGTTCCTAGAGAAAGCTATGTTGAAAGATGTTAGTAGAAATTATGCGGAGGATTATCCTCATTGCTGCACAGAAGAATTATGTCCTTGATGCACCACTAGGTGACAGACCTATTGCAGGAGCAGATGCAGACATTATGAATGTTTGGCAAGCTCGGTACGATGACTACTTAATAGTTTAGTGCGCCATGCTTTACGACTTAGAACCGGGACTTCAAAAACGTTTTGAACGCCACGGAGCATATAAGATGTTCTAAGAGCTGAAATTGGTATTTCAGACTCATGCCCGAGTCGAGAGGTATGAGACTTCTGACAAGTACTTTGCCTACAAGATGGAGGAGGATAGCTCAACCAGTGAGCATGTGCTCAGATTGTCTGAGTACTACAATCACTTGAATCAAGTGGGAGTTATCTTCCAGATAAGATAGTGATTGACAGAGTTCTCTATTCACTATCACCAAGTTACTGGAACTTTGTGATGAACTATAATATGCAAGGGATGACGAAAATGAATCCCGAGCTTTTCGTGATGCTGAAATCGGCGAAGGTAGAAATCAAGAAAAGCATCAAATGTTGATGGTTGACAAGACCACTAGTTTCAAGTAAAAGGGCAAGGGAAAGAAAGGGAACTTCAAGAAGAGTGCCAAGCAAGTTGCCACTCCCGTGAAGAAACCCAAAGCTAGACCTAAGCCTGAAACTGAGTGCTTCTACTACAAAGGGAATGGTCACTGGAAGCGGAACTACCGCAAATACTTGGCGGATAAGAAGCATGGCAAAGTGAAAGGTATATTTGATATACATGTTATTAATGTGTACTTTACTAGTGTTCATAGCAACCCCAGGGTATTTGATACCGGTTCAGTTGCTATGATTAGTAACTCGAAACAGGAGTTGCGGAATGAACATAGACTACTTAAGGGCAAGGTGACGATATGTGTTGGAAGTGATTCCAAGGTTGATAAGATCACCATCACACACTCCCTCTATCTTCAGGATTAGTGTTGG
This sequence comes from Triticum aestivum, assembly GCF_018294505.1. Classification (NCBI taxonomy): domain Eukaryota; kingdom Viridiplantae; phylum Streptophyta; class Magnoliopsida; order Poales; family Poaceae; genus Triticum; species Triticum aestivum. The sequence continues at coordinate 430,809,392 of NC_057794.1, read as the reverse complement.
ACCTAAATAAATGTTATTTGGTGTTTGCGTTGAGCATGAGTATGATTGGATCATGTTTATTGCGATGCGGTTATTCTTTAAGTCAGAGAAAATTGTTGTTCTGTTTACATGAATAAAACCGTCTATGGTCATACACCCAATGTAAATGGTTTATTGAATATCGATTGTAGTGATACACATATTCATAATATTGAAGCCAAAATATGCAAAGTTAATAATGATAGTGCAACTTATTTGTGGCACTACCGTTTAGGTCATATAGGTATAAAGCGTATGAAGAAACTCCATGCTGATGGGCTTTTAAAATCACTTGATTGTGAATCACTTGATGCTTGCGAACCATGCCTCATGGGCAAGATGACTAAGACTCCATTCTCTAGAACAATGGAGCGAGCCACTAACTTATTGGAAATAATACATACCGATGTATACGGTCTGATGAGTGTTGATGCTCGCGGTGGGTATCGTTATTTTCTTACCTTCATAGATGATTTGAGAAGATATAGGTATATCTACTTGATGAAACATAAGTCTGAAACATTTGAAAAGTTCAAAGAATTTCAGAGTGAAGTGGAAAATCATTGTAACAAGAAAATAAAGTTTCTATGATCTAATCGTGGAGGTGAATATTTGAGTTACGAGTTTGGTCTTCATTTGAAACAATGCGAATAGTTTCGCAACTCACGCCACCCGGAACACCACATCGTAATGGTGTGTCCGAACGTCGTAACCGTACTTTATTAGATATGGTGCGATTTATGATGTCTCTTACCGATTTACCACTATAGTTTTGTGGTTATGCATTAGAGACAGCTGCATTCACATTAAATAGGGCACCGTCTAAAAATCTGTTGAGACGACACCGTATGAATTGTGGTTTATCAAGAAAACCTAAGCTGTCGTTTCTTAAAATTTGGGGTTGCGATGCTTATGTGAAAAAGTTTCAGCCTGATAAGCTCAAACCCAAATCGGAGAAGTGCGTCTTCATAGGATACCCAAAAGAAACTATTGGGTACACCTTCTATCACAGATCCGAAAGGCAAGATCTTTGTTGCTAAGAAGTGGTCCTTTCTAGAGAAGGAGTTTCTCTCGAAAGAAGTGAGTGGGAGGAAAGTAGAACTTGATGAGGTAATTGTACCTTCTCTCGAATTGGAAAGTAGCTCATCACTAAAATCAGTTCCAATGATGCCTACACCAATTAGTGAGGAAGTTAATGATGATGATCATGAAACTTCAGATCAAGTTACTACCGAACCTCGTAGGTCAACTAGAGTAAGATCCGCACCAGAGTGGTACGATAATCCTATTCTAGAGGTCATTTTACTTGACCATGAAGAATCTACGAACTATGAGGAAGCGATGATGAGCCCAGATTCTGACAGATGGCTTGAGGCCATGAAATCTGAGATAGAATCCATGTATGAAAACAAAGTGTGGACTTTGGTGAACTTGCCCGATGATTGGCAAGCCATTGAGAATAAATGGATCTTCAAGAGGAAGACAGGCGCTGATAGTAGTGTTACTATCTACAAAGCTCGACTTGTCGAAAAGTTTTTTTGATAAATTCAAGATGTTGACTACGATGAGATTTCTCACTCGTATCGATGCTTAAAGTCTGTCCGAATCATGTTAACAATTGCCACATTTTATGAAATCTGGCAAATGGATATCAAAACTACATTCCTTGATAGTTTTCTTAAAGAAGAGTTGTATATGATGCAACAAGAAGGTTTTGTCAATCCTAAAGGTGCTAACAAAATGTGCAAGCTCCAGTGATCCATCTATGGACTGGTGCAAGCATCTCGGAGTTGGAATATACGCTTTGATAAGTTGATCAAAGCATATAGTTTTATACAGACTTGCAGTGAAGCCTGTATTTACAAGAAAGTGAGTGGGAGCACTACAACCTTTCTGATAAGTATATGTGAATGACATATTGTTGATCGGAAATGATGTAGAATTTTCTGGAAAACATAAAGGAGTGTTCGAAAGGAGTTTTTCAAAGAAAGACCTCGATGAAGCTACTTACATATTGAGCATCAAGATCTATAGTGATAGATCAAGACGCTTGATAATTTTTTTGAATGAGTACATACCTTGACAAGTTTTTTGAAGTAGTTCAAAATGGGACAGTCAAAGAAGGAGTTCTTGCCTGTGTTGCAAGGTTTGAAGTTGAGTAAAGACTCAAAAGCCGACCACGGCAGAAAATAGAAGGAGAATGAAAAGTCATTCCCTATGCCTCAGTCATAGGTTCTATAAAGTATGCTATGCTGTGTACCAGACCTATTGTGTACCTCACCATGAGTTTGGCAAGAGGGCACAATAGTGATCCAGGAGTGGATCACTTGACAGTGGTCAAAATTATCCTTAGAAGACTAAGGGGATATTTCTTAGTTATGAGGTGATAAAGAGTTCGTCGTAAAGAGTTACGCCGATGCAAGCTTTTACACCGATCTGGATGACTCTATGTCTTGATCTAGATACATATTGAAAGTAGGAGCGATTAGCTAGAGTAGCCCCATGCAGATCATTTTAGACATAGAAAATTTGCAAAATACATACGGCTCTGAAAGTGGCAGACCCGTTGACTAAACCTCTCTCACAAGCAAAACATGGTCACTCTTTGGGTGTTAATCACATAGCGATGTGAGCTAGATTATTGACTCTAGTAAACCCTTTGGGTATTAGTCACATGGAGATGTGAACTAATCACATAAATATGTGAACTATTGGTGTGAAATCACATGACAACGTGAACTAGATTATTGACACTAGTGCAAGTGGGAGACTAATAACCCACAAGTATAGGGGATCACAGCAGTTTTTGAGGGTAGAGTATTCAACCCAAATTTATTGATTCGACACAAGGGGAGCCTCTGAAGCCCCGAGACCGATGTGCCAGGTGTCTTCCAGTTATTCGATGACGTTGCCATGTCATCCGCTTGCGTGTTGCATCTTGTCATGTCATCATGTGCATTGCATCATCATGTTTTCAAAACTTGCATTTGTCCGTGTCTCCCCGTTCTCTCCGTTGTCCGTTCTAAGTCCAACCACACTCGCACGTGTCCGCGGCATGTCCGAAATATTATTTTATAAGGGGCCGAAAAAATGTTCTCGAAATGGGTTGAAAGTTGGCATACGGTGTTGTTATGTTGTCAGTAGACCGCCTGCCAAGTTTCATCACATTCAGAGTTCGTTTGATAGCCCAATCGTTAAACTATAGCGGCAATATAGCTGGTCACACGTCGGACATTTTCGGTCTCCGAAAACCTTGCCGGGCTACACTTCTCTTCTCTCCTCTCAGCCCAAGGCCTTCTACACAGTCCACCTTGGCCCAGCCTACCCCTCTTTGCGCAGTGCATAGACCCCTCTCGCGCGTCCGAAACTGTCCCGAACCCAACCCGGGCAGTCGTCACCGTTGGATCCGGATCATCTCCAAACATCCCCATAATATCTTCGTTTATTTGTTTGGACTCCCGAAGCATTTTTTTTCTCGACCTCCCGATTACGATCGGAGGGACGAGATAGCCCCTAACCTAATCCCACTATTATATAAACCTGCCTACCCCTAGAATTTAGGAGCCCTGTCCCATCCTCCTAGCTGCCGCCGCCACTCCTCTTGTCTCCTCCCACCTCGGGTTCTTCCTCATTTCAAATCCTCCCTCGATTTTTCCAACTGGACCAGTCACCACCGATCCTCTTCCTTGGGATCCATCCCCTCCCGATCCACCAACCACAGCCAAACTCCTCTCCTCCTCGTTTTCCCCTCCTCTGCTCGTTCGTCCCCGGGAAGCGCCTCCACCGTTGCCGGCGACCGCGTCACCAGGATCCTTGCGCACGAGCTCCTCCCTCCTCATGCGCCTGAGATCAGCATCTCTCCTTGAGCCGGCTGCAGTAGCAGCCCCAGGCCGACCCCGCGCCCTCTCCCTCGGTCCTTCCTTCTCTTCCTTCTTTCTCCTGCTCTCTCAACTCTCTCTCTCTCTCTCTCTCTCTCTGTGTGTGTGTGTGTGTGTGTGTGTGTGTCTCGCAGGACGCCATGGATGCCCGCAACGCGCCTGCCTTCCCGAGTTCCTCCGTAGGAGACCAGGAACCAGAGCTCCTGCTCGACCCTCCGCCGCACGTTGCCGGCCAGCGACCCAGGGAGCCACCGTGGCCATGGTTGCCATCTACCGCCTCCATCCCAAGCTGTAGTCTGCCCAAGCCTCGGACGCGACCGGTTCCGGCTCGAATCAACCTCCCCAAGCCCAATCGCCGCCCAGATCCGTTGAGTCCCGGCCAACTCCGCCGTTCTCAGTCGTCGCCCCGCGCCAAGTCCATCACAGGCCTTCCCTGCTTTTGCGTGCGGAAATGACGTTGACCGCGCATGTTGCCTCCCTTGATTCGCGTGGAACCGCTCCAGCCCGCTCGCGTTGACCAAGCCAAGCCAGCACCTCGGCCCTGCCTGCCCTTCGCTGGCTAACCACGGCCCAGCTCCCACCTCCGCCGACCTGGGCCGAAGCCCATGGTGAGCCTCCTCAGAGCCCCTCTGCCCTGTGCACTGTTGGGCCAGTTCAAGATCTGGCCCGACACATTTTTTTCCAGTTCTGGACGAATTTCCTTTTTATCCAGTGTTTGACAGTTTTGCAGATAAGCCCTTGCACTTCATGCATATCCTAACTAATTAACCGTGCATCGGATTAAAACAAACTTTATATGAAACATGCTTAGAATTTTGTCTAGTTTAATAATATCCAACTTTCATCTATGTTTAAAATGTTTAAAATGTTGTTTGTTTAAATGTGCTTAAATAACTTGTTAAAATAATTTAATTCATAACTAAATAATCGTAGCTCCAAACCTAACAAACTTTATATGTAAATGGGGTAGAAAATTGCCTAGTTTAACATGGTGGCATCACTTTGCATGTTTAACAACTCTAAAATTGTGTTTATGGCAGAACAATACCAAATCTAATATATATGCTCATGAGGTTTTTCCGGACTTGTTGTTTGTTGTTCCGGCCTAATTTAAATTTGCCTAGATAGGTAGTTATCTTTTGCTTCATCTCTTGCCATGTTTAACAACATTTAATATTGTTGGGTACATAACCGAGAGAGAACTAAATAAGTCATGTGGTGTTCCGTCAATATGCAACTCGTTGCATATTGAGCTCCACTTAATTTGTAGTATTGTTTGTGCACTTTTCCATGCCATGCCTCTTTGAACCGGACATGCATCATACTTGGTTGTGCATCATGCCATTCTTATGTGATGGTTGTTTACTATGATGTTTGCTTCTTTCTAGTGTTGCTTCTTTGGGTTAGTTCCGATAACGTCGCATTTGTGAGGATCCGTTCGACTTCGTCTGTTTGTCTTCTTCATGGACTCGTTCTTCTTCCTTGCGGGATCTCAGGCAAGATGACCATATCCTCGAAATCACTTCTATCTTTGCTTGCTAGTTGCTCGATCTATTGCTATGCCGCGATACCTACCACTTGCTTTATCATGCCTCCCATATTGCCATGTCAAGCCTCTAACCCACCTTTCCTAGCAAACCGTTGTTTGGCTATGTTACCGCTTTGCTCAGTCCCTCTTATAGCGTTGTTAGTTGTAGGTGAAGATGAAGTTTGTTCCATGTTGGAACATGGATATTGTTGGGATATCATTACTATATATTGTTTACTTTAATGCATCTATATACTTGGTAAAGGGTGGAAGGCTCGGCCTTATGCCTGGTGTTTTGTTCCACTCTTGCCGCCCTAGTTTCTGTCATACCGGTGTTATGTTCCTTGATTTTGCGTTCCTTACGCGGTTGGGTTATAATGGCAACCCCTTGACAGTCCGCCTTGAATAAAACTCCTCCAGCAAGGCCCAACCTTGGTTTTACCATTTGCCACCTAAACCTTTTTCCCTTGGGTTCTGCAGACTCAAGGGTCATCTTTATTTTAAACCCCCGGGCTAGTGCTCCTCTGAGTGTTGGTCCAAACTAGAGCACCGTGCAGGGCCGTCCCTTGGCAACTTGGGTTACGTTGGCTCCTGTACGCTTAGCTTATCCGGTGTGCCCTAAGAACAAGATATGTGCATGTTCTATCGGGATTTGTCGGCACAGTGGGTGGTCTTGCTGGTCTTGTTTTACCATTATCGAAATGTCTTGTAACCGAGATTCCGGGTCTGATCGGGTCTTCCTGGGAGAAGGAATATCCTTCGTTGACCGTGAGAGCTTGTGATGGGCTAAGTTGGAACACCCCTGAAGGGTTTTGAACTTTCGGAAGCCGTGCCCGCGGTTATGGGCAGATGGGAATTTGTTAATATCTAGTTGTAGAGAACTTGACACTTAACTTAATTAAAATGCATCAACCGCGTGTGTAGCCGTGATGGTCTCTTCTCAGCGGGGTCCAGGAAGTGAACACGGTTTTGGAGTTATGTTTGAACGTAAGTAGTTTCAGGATCACTTCTTGATCACTTGTAGTTCACGATCGTGCTTTGCTTCTCTTCTCGCTCTCATTTGTGTATGTTAGCCACCATATATGCTAGTGCTTGCTGCAGCTCCACCTCACTACCCTTTTCCCTACCCATAAGCTTAAATAGTCTTGATTGCGAGGGTGTGAGATTGCTGAGTCCCCGTGACTCACAGTTTACTTCCAAAACCAGTTGCATGTGCCGTTGATACCAGTGCAGATGGCGCAGCCGAGCTCAAGGAGGAGCTCGATGAAGATCGTGTTCATTGTGTTGTTTCGTTCCAGTTGATCAATAGTGGAGCCCAGTTGGGGTGATCAGGGATCTATTGCATTAGGGGTTGTCTTTCTTTTTTTGGTTCCGTAGTCGGACCTTGATTGTATTCTGGTTGATGTAATGATATGTTTATGTATTGTGTGAAGTGGCGATTGTAAGCCAACTCTTTATCCCTTTCATATCTTGCGACATGCCTACTATGCGGTTATGCCTCTAAGTCGTGCTCCGACACATGGGAGATTTAGCCGCATCGTGGGTGTTACAAGTTGGTATCAGAGCCTTCCCCGACTTAGGAGCCCCCTGCTTGATCGAATCGCTGATGTTGTTGAGTCTAGAACAAAATGTTTTGAGTCTTATAGGATTATATATATCAGAGAGTAGGATTCTTTTTACTCCTCAGTCCCTTCGTTGCTCTGGTGAGGCATCCTGACGTAGAATTTTGACTCTTCTCTCCTCAAATTTCACGAAAAAAAATTTAGGATCACGCGGGTATCTTGGAATCGTTCCGATGGTTTTGGGACGAGAACATGTTTCTTGGTGCCTCCTAACATTTAGGGGTTGTGGCAGTGTCCCGGGGAGTTGAGCTCCGAGGTGTTGTCGTCACAATTTTATCGTTGCAGTTCTGGAATACCTGAGTTCACCGACATCGAAAATCTCTTTTATGCAGTTGTTGGTGAGATAACCTCGACGCCACCCAGTACTGGGGCGGGAGTTCAGGAGTATTGCCATAACTCGTATAACGGATGCTTTTCGAAGGTTGAGGTAAATGATTTCCGAAGGTTTCTTGGTTATGTGTTGAAGGATGGATATAGCTGGATGTAGGATTTGTTAGTTTGGGTGAGATATTATGCTTCCCATGTATCCCCAACACCTGATTGCATAACTAGAAAGTTTCGGGAGTTTATAATTGGGAATTCAAGTATCTCGTAGGATATCTTTCCAACAGACACATGATAAGATATGTGATCTATCATATGTTTGTTTCCGGCTTATTTTGCAAGCCAATCCTTTGTTTTGTTTTCAGTTGTGGTATTCGAGTTGCTTTGAAGTCAAGTGTTGATTCCATACCTTTCCTAAGTGGTGTTCTCACACTTCTATGTGAATACTAATCCTTCTTGATAATCGAGATTTTCATGTCAATTATTTTCTAACCGGTGTGTTTCTCTTCTAGTGGATCCGATCATTTTCAACATCCGCAAGATCCAATCTCAGTTTTCTCAATGGTGTTTGTTTCATCCGTCCCAAGTTGCCTTTGTTTTACCCACCCTCCCACCCTTTTTCTTTAAGGACTAAGATTTCTTAATCAACTATCATGTTATTGGTAAGAAGTCTCTCCATTCTTTTCCGTCAATGTTTTATCCGGTGGTTCTCATGAAGATGCTCTACATGTTTATCATTCTTCATTCTTTTCTTCTCCGGTGGATTCAAGTCAAGCTTTGTCGATCATATTCCTTTCATTGTTTCAAATGCTTTCCATGCCGTTGCACCTCTTAATCATCCACCTCTTGCTATTTTGTATCCGGTGTCCTGAAGATATCTCAGAAGATACAAGTTTCCATTCTTAGATCCATTCAACCTATTTCGAGGTTGTTATCTCATTCAAGCCATTTAATTCAACCGGCGCAATCTCTCTTTTAAATCATTCAATAGTGTATCTTTTGAGTGAGCCCTAACCCATAGGTCTTTTTCCAGGATCTTACCAGACTCTTCTAATTTTCTCGGAGTTATTCTCAAATTCATTTCGAAGTTTGACATAAGAATGAATTGTCATCAGTCATATGTATTTCTCCAAGATCGGTCAAATTCTCTTCATCGTTGGCTCAACCTCTTCGCTTTGGATTCTCCCGGAGTGTCTAAAAAGTCCATGGTGGTGTTTCTCGTCATCATTCTCAACATTTGAAGACCGAAGAAGAGTTTTTCCTCCAAATCTTGCTCCATTCTCTTCAAGATTCATGGTTCTAGCTTTATGCCATCCTTTCATAATTGTTTTCGATCGTGAGAATTCTTTTCACCCATCCAGAGCATTTCATGAGTTGTTTCCATTTCTTTCCTCCGAAGGCCGTCTTTTCAAATATTACTCATTCTCAGCTTTCAGCTCTGGTTCTCCAAATCTTACCGGTGCATCATTCAAATATTCTCTAATCAGTTCGTGATCTATTCGTTCTCATGTATCGAATTTCCTCAAGTATCTTCATTCGTTTTTCCAATTCTACCCGGTGATTTGTGCCCTTGCTACTCTCTTTTTCAATTCTTACGCTGGTTCGTTCAAGATTTCTTTTCCTTCTTTATCATATCAATTTATTCGTTGTTTCAATCCCACCGGTGGTTCCATCAATACCTTCCCAAGTTTGCGCTATATCTCTCTTAATCCTTTCTACGAGAATAAGTAGTATGACAAATCCATTGCTTGTCATCAATCTAAATTGGTGAAGGATACACATAACATAATTCTTATTCTTGTTTCATCCAAGCATTCTAATTTCTTCTTTTCAGAGTGGTTCATTGTAACACCCCGGATGTAACTTTCCCTATTTGTACTCCAACTCTTGCCGTTTCCGGCGTTAAGTTATTTTATTTTCTCGGGTTCGGGTTTTTGTCTCCGTGTGTTGTTGTCGTTTTCATGCATCTCATATCATGTCATCATGTGCATTGCATTTGCATACGTGTTCGTCTCATGCATTCGAGCATTTTCCCCGTTGTCCGTTTTGCATTCCGGCGCTCCGTTCTCCTCCGATGGTCATTTCTAGCTTTCTTTCGTGTGTAGGGATTAAACATTTCCGGATTGGACCGAGACTTGCCAAGCGGTCTTGGTTTACTACCGGTAGACCGCCTGTCAAGTTTCGTGTCATTTGGACTTCGTTTGGTACTCCAACGGTTAACCGAGGGACCGAAAAGGCCTCGTGTGTGTTGCAGCCCAACACCCCTCCAATTTGGCCCAAAACCCACCAAACTCTGCTCCATATCCTAGAGCGTTCGATCACAATCGCGTGGCCGGAAACCGCACCTCATTTGGACTCTCCTAGCTCCCTCTATGCCTATATATATCTCCCCCCATTCGAATCACGGACGAAACCCTAAAACTCCTCCTCTCGCGCCGCCGGACGTGTCCACACCGCGCCGGACGTGTCCATCTCGCCGGCCACCTCACTCCAGCCAACCCCGCGCCGCCACATCACCGACTCCGCTGCCTCAGCCAACCCCGCGCCGCCACCTCGCCGCCCTCTCTCTCCTCCCACCGCGGGCCCGAGGAGACCCAGATCCGGCCCGCCCGGGCCCGGATCCCGCGCCGCCAATCCCGTGCCTGCGCGAGCCCTGCCGCCGACTGCTCCTCGCGCCGCCTCGCCCGCCGTATGTCGCCGAGCCGCCGGCGACCTCCGCCGCCCGCCGCCGACGAGCCACACGCCGCCGCCTCGGCTGCCG
>NC_057794.1:430796520-430798754 GCF_018294505.1 Triticum aestivum | reverse complement strand
TGACGCCGGCCGCCGCCTCGCCGACACCGGCCACCGCCTCCCCGACGCCGGCGGCCTCGGATCCGGCCAGCTACAGTGCCACCGCCACCTCGGGCCCCGTGGCCCGAAACCCTAGATCTGATCTGAGGGTTGTTTTTTTTCTCTAAGTCTCAGAATTTTTAGTTCATATGCTCCTGTTCGAGGCCCCGTAACTTTGCGTCCGTAGCTTCGATTCATGCATATAGCATATCAAAATGTTCATCTCAAAGAGTACATCATTTCATTCCATTGCATCATTTTCATTAGAGTTTATCTTGATGCCCGAAATGCTGTTAGAAGAGGGCTACTTGAGTTAATTGCCAGATCTGTTACTCCGTTTAGCACTTTTGTCATTTTTGCCATGATTAATGTCTGCATGCTTTGCCCGTGAGTTCTACATATGTTTTGTTAAGGGTTTTGTCATCTATCCAGAGGTGCAACCCATGTATTTTTAGGATGTGTGTGGTGACTTGTGCAAGCTTGCAAAGTGGTGCACTTGCTAATTCTGTTTTCAGGGACTTAGTGATTTCACTAAGTCCTGGGATTGGTTAGTTCATGATGCCATATGTTCTTGTTGTTTTCTAGTGATCCGTGCCTGTTTTAAGGATGATCAGTAAGGGATTTTTGTTAATCTTGTAGTGCTCTATCCATCCATGTCTTTGTTTGCAATTATGGAGCACCCTAGCTTGAGTCAATCGAGCTCTACTTTTGCTTCGTTGCGAATCTGGGCAGATCGTCAACTTGTTTGCGATTTTGCCGATGTTATTGTAGTTGATCCGTGCATGCTATGTTATTGTTATTGCCATGTCTAGCTTGCATTTTGTGCCTTCTTTAGGGATGTATGCCTGTCTTGCCATGACTTGCACCATAGTGAGTGCATCGAGCTCGTAAACATGCCTTCGTGAGTTATGTTTCAGCATGTCCCAGTTTTCACTAAGTCTGAAAACTAATTATGTTTTTGCTATGTTCGTGCGCTTGTTAGTATATTTTGTGATCCCTTTTGGCTCAAGGTCACTAAGGGACTTTTGTTAAGCTTGTTGAGTAGCTCCATGCCATGTTTTTACTTGTCATGTTCAGGTCCTGTAGCATGTTATTTTGTTGCTCCGGAGAGGGCTATATGATCTGAAATTCCAGACAAGTGTTAATTTCACTAAGTCTAAGATCTGTTTTACCATTTGCGTTTTTGCCATGCTTGTTTGGACCTCCTAATGGATGAACTGGCCGTAGCTCAGTGCTAGACTTTTGTTAAGCATCTTGTGTGCATCCCTTCCATGCATTTTGTTGTCATGTTTGGTTGCTGTATCATGTTCATTGCATTGCATTTAGATGCCTACTTGCTGTAAATCGCAGACCGGTGTCATTTTTGAATCGCTTGCCATTTCCAAACCGTAACTCCGATTCCGGCGTTCTTTATATCGTTTTCAAGCGATTTCACCTCATCTTTCCAGTGGCACCCTTGGAATTCCAAGTTGAGGCCAGGTTCATGCATTTCCTGTCATATCTTGCATTTTGCATCCCGCATCGCATCCCGCATAGCATATCATCTTTGCATCGTGTTGATTGAGTTTGCACGTGGTTGATTGTATCCTTGTTGCTTGTTTGTCTTGTTTGGGTAGAGCCGTGAGATGAGTTCGCTAACGAGGAGCCCGTTGAGTTTGCTTTTGAGGATCCAGTCAACTCTGACAACTGTGCAGGCAAGATGATCATACCCTCGAAATCACTACTATCTTTGCTATGCTAGTTTGCTCGCTCTTTTTCTATGCCATTGCTACGATACCTACCACTTGCTTGCAAGCCTCCCAAATTGCCATGTCAAACCTCTAACCCACCATTGTCCTAGCAAACCATTGATTGGCTATGTTACCGCTTTGCTCAGCCCCTCTTATAGCGTTGCTAGTTGCAGGTGAAGATTGGAGGCCGTTCCTTCTTGGAACATCTTTTATTTAATTGTTGGGATATCATTATATTGCTATGTTATCTTAATGCATCTATATACTTGGTAAAGGGTGGAAGGCTCGACCTCTCGCCTAGTGTTTTGTTCCACTCTTGCCGCCCTAGTTTCCGTCATATCGGTGTTATGTTCCCGGATTTTGCGTTCCTTACGCGGTTGGGTTATAATGGGAACCCCTTGATAGTTCGCCTTGATTAAAGCTTTTCCAGCAATGCCCAACCTTGGTCTTACCATTTGCCACCTAGCCTCTTTTTCCCTCGGGTTT
>NC_057794.1:430793773-430796044 GCF_018294505.1 Triticum aestivum | reverse complement strand
CTCATCTGAGTGTGCCCTGAGAAAGAGATATGTGCAGCTCCTATCGGGATTTGTCGGCACATTCGGGCGGTGTTGCTGGTCTTGTTTTAACCTGTCGAAGTGTCTTGAGTTACCGAGATACCGAGTCTGATCGGAACGTCTTGGGAGGAGGTATATTCCTTCGTTGACCGTGAGAGCTTGTCATGGGCTAAGTTGGGACTCCCCTGCAGGGATTGAACTTTCGAAAGCCGTGCCCGTGGTTATGGGCAGATGGGAATTTGTTAATGTCCGGTTGTAGACAACTTGAACCTTAATCTAATTAAAATGAATCAACTGAGTGTGTTACCGTGATGGCCTCTTCTCGGCGGAGTCCGGGAAGTGGACACGGTGTTGGAGTAATGTTTGCGCAGGTTGCTCTCTAGTTTCTCGCCCGCGCTTTGCCTCCTCTTCTCGCTCTCCTTTGCGAATAAGTTAGCCACCATACTTGCTAGTCGCTTGCTGCAGCTCCACTCATATTTTACCTTGCCATACCTATAAGCTTAAATAGTCTTGATCGCGAGGGTGCGAGATTGCTGAGTCCATGTGGCTCACAGATTACTATTACACCAGATGCAGGGCCTGATGATTCCGCTCCAGGAGACGCATATGAGCTCAAGTGGGAGTTCGATGAAGACTCTCAGCGATACTATGTTTCCTTTCCTGATGATCAGTAGTGGTGCCCAGTTGGGGGTGATTGGGACCGTGTCGCATGTTGGGTTATCTTTTATTTTGGCGTCGTAGTCGGGCCATGAGTGTTTGGATGATGTAATGTTATTTATGTACTTGATTGATGTGGCGAGTGTAAGCCAACTATGTTATGTCCCCTTTTATTATTACATTACATGGGATGTTTGTGAAGATTGCCTAACTTGCGACATATGCCTTCAATGCGATTATATCTCTAAGTCGTGCCTCAACACGTGGGAGCTATAGTCGCATCGAGGGTGTTACATTCATCATATCACATTCTCGGTTTGAGATGCTTTATCTTTTCTTTTCCAAGAGTTCCAAGCTCTCGCAATTATATCACCATGGAGATTCACCTAAATCATTGCAAGGATTCAATCTTATTCTTTTCATCCTTCACTTCCTTTTTGATCATTCTTTTATTACCGGAGTTCTTCATGGAGGCTCTACAGGGTGGCTCATCAAGGATTCTTTTCATTCTTCAATTGTTCTTCAAGATTTCTCTCGGAATTTTGATCCGCCAAGCTATACTCTAAAATAAACATGGTGCTCAACACATGTTTTGTTTTAAGGAGTTCAAGTATTCTTCATCTTGCATTACAAAGTGCAATTCTTTCTATCTTGTCTCTTGCGGTGGTGTTATGTCATTCTGGACAATTTCTTTCGTGTTTCATGATTCGCAAGTTGTCAGGAATGAGGTATTTAAACCCATCATTTTCTTCCTTGGAGTTATCTTGGTATAAATTTCACCTGAAGCCTTCCATTGGGAATGTTGCTCTTTGTGATGATTACCTATGATCCAAGTTCTCTTGTCACCTCGGTGGGAGAAGCTTTCTATCGTTTCTAGCTCTCAATCAAATCTTTTTCCCGTGAGTGGCAGGTTGTCACCTCATAATTTTGAGATGTCTTCCATAAGCCCACATCAAGCTTATGCTTTCTTTGTTGATAATCCAACAACTCCGTTCAACCTTTTCTTTGTAAACATGCTCTTTCAATTTTATTTGCGAGAATTGTCATTCTTATTCTCCGTTATTTTCTTTCCAACCATCTAGTTTTCCATTCATTCGTTCCGGAGGCATTGTCACTACAAAAAAAGACACATCCGTGACATTTTGGGCCGAACGATTTTTTTTCTGTCATACATATGACACTTCTATGACGATAATTGTGACAAAACCCGGTATCATCATAGATGTGGTGGGCTCCTATTTCTATGACAAAAAATCATGACAGAAAATGGGCTTTTCATCCTGGGCGGGTCGGAGATGCAGCTGCATGACATTCTTTGGGCCGTCCATGACGGAAAAAACCATGGTAGAAGCGAGGGGGAGGAAAATTTCGGGGAGTTCCCGGTTACGGTGGGAGGTCGGGGGTCGAGCAATGCGCGTTTCTCTCGTACATGTACGCGCATGTGTGCGAGGCGTTGGCTCTAACTGAACCCGAGCGATTGCACTGCAGGCTACGCGTTACTGAACCCGAGCGACCCATTGATGGCTGTTAACTGAACCCGATCGAGCGATTCCTTCGCTACTGCTGTTAACTGAAGCCGATCGATTGGATGAACAG
>NC_057794.1:430786936-430793296 GCF_018294505.1 Triticum aestivum | reverse complement strand
TATCCCATGGAGTCCCGTTTTGCGGTACGCCACACCCCTCCCGATGAACAGGACCCCCGTTTCGACCGTAGCGCTCCAACACAAGTCCGTTTCGTCCGTTTTGTGGTATGCCACACCCCTCTAACAGGACCCCCATTTCGACCGTAGGAGGTCCATTTCGTCTGTTTTGTGGTACGCCACACCCCTCCTGATCAACGGGACCCCCGTTTCGACCGTAGGAGGTCCGTTTCCTCTATTTTGCGGTACGCCAGACCCCTCCCAATCAACAGGACCCTGCTCCGAACGTAGGAGGTCTGTTTCCTCCGTTGTGCGGTACGCCAGGCCTCCTTTCCATCGCCTGTTCCGTCCAAGCCCTCCTGATAAACACGACCAGGCATTCCGTTCCGACCCAGCCGGTTGGCTCCCAAGCATTCTGTTGCCTCTCGATGAACACGACGCATTCCGTTGCATCCCCATGAACACGATGCATTCCGTTGCCTCCCCATGAACATGACGACGACGTTGTTTCTCCGTTCCGACCCAGCCATGTACACGAGCCCTGGCCGTACGTACGCGCGAGTAGGCATTCGAGACCTCGCCCGTATGTACACATACATGGCCGTATTTTCTTTCTTGCACCCTGGCCACTATACATACGTGTACATGCTACGTGCGCGCCTCTACTACGACATGTGCGCGCCTCTACTACGACACGTGTGCGCCTCTACATCCACCAGTATATATGTACGTACACGTTCACGACCAGAATGACAATGCTACGTACGCTTCGACCAGGTGGGTCCCGAGTATCAGGCACTTCCTTGCATGCAAAGATGTAGCTGGTGGGTCCCAGCAGTCAGGGGGGAAACGTTTTTTTCATGAAATACGGTGGCCCGTCCGGTGGGTCCCCACTGTCAGGTGGAGGAATAATTATTTTGCACGTAATAAGGAGGCACTTCCTTGCTGCGGTCGTGGACCTAGCTGTCAGCCTCTCCACGTACAGTCCACATCCGATGGAAGCCATTCCTCGACCACGCCGCGCCGAGAGCACCTGGGAGGTGGACAACGGCGAGGCCTAGGAAGGGGACGACACGGAGCCGGGGAAGACGCGGTAGTGGATGCCCACGCGTAGAGGAGTACGAGGGTTCACTGGTTCGCTGCGGTGTGAGGCTGCCGTCGCCGCAGAATAACAGGGGGTGTGGGTGAGTAGAGGGATGGCCTGGCCAGTGGTGGGAGTAGTAGGGGCGGTGAGGCCTCCGCTGCATCGCAGCCGGCCATGGGAGGCAGGAGCACGAGGCACGACCGACGCTGGTTTGGGAGGCTGGAGCAAGAAGACCAGAGGTTGAAGAAGCACTATGGCCGTTGGATGGACATCGTACGATCACTGGAGCTAGAATGATGCATATTGACTAAGTTGACAAAGCCCTCCGTCCCCGTCAACTTAGTAGGCCCACAAGTCAGCCTGCCACTATACTGGGTCCCAGCTAACAGGGGGAGTATTCATTTTTTTTGTGCGTAATAAGGAGGCACTTCCTTGCGTGTGAAGATATAGCTGGTGGGTCCGAGCTGTCAGCGGCGGTAACGTTTTTTTTGCGAAATACAGAGGCCCTTTCGGTGGGTCCCTGATGTTAGGTGGAGGAATCATTATTTTGCGCGTAATAAGGAGGCATTTCCTTGTGTGCGGCCGTGGACCCAGCTGTCGGCCTCTCCACGTACAGTCCACTTCAGATGCATGTCGGTCGTTGACCACGTTGACCAGGCCGCGCCAAGAGCACCAGGGCGGTGGACGACGGCGAGGCCTAGGAAGGGAACGACACGGAGGTAGGGAAGACTCGGCAGTTGTTTCCCACGCGGAGGGGAGTACGATTGTACAAGGGTTTACTAGTTCATCTCCCTTCACCGGAGAATAACAACAGGTGTGGGTGAGCAGAGGGATGGCTAGGCCAGCGATGCGAGTACGGTGGGGCGGTGAGGCCTACACGGCAGCAGAGCCGGCCGCGGGGAGGAGAGAGCAGGCAGTCCCGCCGGCGCTTGTTTGAGCGGCTGGAGCAGGAAGAGCAGAGATTGAAGAAGCACGACAGCCGTTGGATGGTCATCCAGCAGTCACTGCTTGTGCGTCAACCTTTTTTTAGGAAAGCCTCAAATCTGTGGAAAACAGCATACAGCCCATCTGCCATTATTTCTAATAATTTACAGCCCATTTGCTAATTATTAAGGTTTTTTGGAGCCCATATTCTTTTTGTTAGCATTACAGCCCATATTGTGGCCATGGTTAAAAAATTATACGAAATTTTGCATATTTTGGTGTGGTCCGAACTGTTTTAATCCCGAAATTTCGATTCACATTCAAACTGATTTTAAAAATAAATGTATATCAATATAAAATCCAACAAATTCTCCACACATAAAAATTAATGTAATTTAAAATCTCGAAATGAAAAAAAGATATTTGAAACTAATTGCCGGTTTGATGTGTTTTAAAAATGTACATCCCATTTCTCATTACTGATGGGCCATTTTCTCGGCTAGCCGAATGAAAGCTCTCCTCGTCTTGAAAGATTTGCAGCCCAACAGGCCTGACAAAGCGACTTACTTGGCAAATCACAAAAAAACTGGGATGTGGCCGTGGACCCAGCTGTCAGCCTCTCCAAGTACAATACTCTTCCGATGGAATGTCATTGACCATGTTGACCATGCCGCGCCGAGAGCACCAAGGCGGTGGACGACGACGAGGCCTAGGAAGGGGACGACGCGGAGCCGGGGAAGACGCGACAGTGGATGCCCATGCGGAGAGGAGTACGAGGGTTCACTGGTTCGGCTGCGGTGTGAGGCTGTCGTCGCCGCAGGGCCTGGTTAGCGGTGGGAGTAGTAGGGGGCGATGAGGCCTCAACGGCAGCACAGCCGGCCACTGGAGGCAGGAGCAGGCGGTCTCCCCGGTGCTGGTTTGGGCGGCTGGTGCAAGAAGAGCAGCGATTGAAGAAGCAGCAGGACCGTTCGATTCAAATCCAACGGTTACTGCTGCTAGAATCGTTTGTTGACTAAGTTGACAAGCCCTGCGTACGTGTCAACTTAGTAGGCCCACAGGTCAGCCTCCCAACCGGTGCGCCCCAGATGTCAGTGGGAGGAATCATTTTTTTCGCGTAATAAGAAGGTAGTTGATTGCGTGCGGCCAGGACAGCAGAGGGAGTAGGATGGGCCGGGGAAGCCTTCGCGGCATCATAGCAGGCCACAAGAGGAGGGAGCAGGCAGTCCCACCGGCGCTAGTTTAGGCGGCTGGAGCAGGAAGATCAGAGATTGAAGAAGCACGTCGGCCATTGGATGGACATCCAATAGTCACTGCTGCTAGAATCATGTGTTCACTGACAAAGCCTTGCGTAAACAAGCCAGCCTCGAAATCTGTGGCGTGTACAGCCCATTTGCTATTATTTATATAATTTTTACTCATTTTCTAATTCATATGGAATTTATTGCAGCCCGTTTTCCATTTTTAGAATTGCTGGCCATTTTCTGGTCAGTACCAGGGTCAAAAAATTAACTAAATATGTGGGAAATTTTGAAAATTCGCAAATTTTTGCTGGGGAAGGAAATATTATTAATCCAAAAATTAATAGCCATACTAAAACAAATTTAAAAATAAATTAGTACTATGTCATATTAAATTCAAAGAAATACATATAAGATATCAGTGAAGAACAAAAACAAAAAAAGAAACTTATATCCCATTTGCTATAATTTTTTTTGGAATTTTCAACCCCTTTTGATATTACTTTTAACAGACATTGACCATACTCTTAAGCCAGGCCGGAATGCATCCCTCCTTGTCTTGAAAGATTTGCAGCCCAGTAATTCAGAGAAAACAAATAGGCTTAGCTTGGTGCTACGTCTTGAGCTTGCATTGGTTTTCCCCGAAGAGGAAGGGATGATGCAGCAGAGTAGCGTAAGTATTTCCCTCAGTTTTTGAGAACCAAGGTATCAATCCAGTAGGAGACCACGCTCAAGTCCCTCATACCTACACAAAGCGATAGCTACTCGCAACCAACGCGATTAGGGGTTGTCAATCCCTTCACGGTCACTTACGAGAGTGAGATCTGATAGATATAATATTTTTGGTATTTTTGGTATAAAGATGCAAAGTAAAAAGTAAAGGCAAATTAAAAAAGCAAAGCAAGATTAAAGTGATGGAGATTGATATGATGAGAATAGACACGGGGGCCATAGGTTTCACTAGTGGCTTCTCTCAAGAGCATAAGTATTCTACGGTGGGTGAACAAATTACTGTTGAGCAATTGACAGAATTGAGCATAGTTATGAGAATATCTAGGCATGATCATGTATATAGGCATCATGTCTGTAACAAGTAGACCGAAACGATTCTGCATCTACTACTATTACTCCACTCATCGACCGCTATCCAGCATGCATCTAGAGTATTAAGTTAAAAACAGAGTAACGCCTTAAGCAAGATGACATGATGTAGAGAGATAAATTCATGCAATATGAAATAAAACCCATCTTGTTATCCTCGATGGCAACGATGCAATATGTGCCTTGCCGCCCCTTCTGTCACTGGGAAAGGACACCGCAAGATCGAACCCAAAGCTAAGCACTTCTTTGTAGCGACCAGACCTCAAACGGTCCAATCTCTGTGCTCCGGTGTCATCCCTGGATCAGTAGTGCTGACACCACACAGTACTTGAAGGATTTATAGCAGAGTAGCAATCACACACTTATTACATCGAGTGTCTCCAAAGATAACCTATTACAATAAAAATGGCTTAAGGCCATCTAATAACGATAACAGTGGAAGGCTTGGAAGATAAGTGAGTCCATCAACTCCAACGGCATCACTGAGTATAGAACCACGACCTAAAACTCCTTAATTGTCGTCTGAAAAGTCTGCAACATTAATGTTGTAGCCCGAAAACGGGTCAGCACATGGAATATGCTGGCAATGTAACACATAGAGAATAATGGAATGAAACAACTATACTATATGCATATTTGGCTGGTGGAAAGCTCTATGGTTACAGTTTTGCGTAAAGCCAATTTTTTTCTACTGCAAAGGAATTGATTTATTTAACTATTATGGTGGTTGTTGAACATTGAGAATGGTTGACAATATTCTCAATCCCAATTAAACATCATCATTAAACAAACCCAACAAAATTAATCTTAAGAGTAACATGTTGAGATTCACATGATAATCCAGGTACTAGATACTCAAGATGTCCATAACCGGGGACACGGCTAACCATGATTAGTTTATACACTCTGTAGAGGTTTGCGCACTTTTCCCCACAAGACTCGATCGCCTCTGTTTGGTTTCTCGCACTACACGGTGTTTGAGAAACGGATGACCAAGACATAGTCTTTCACAAGCGCTTGCACCTTATGATGGGTAGACCGTACCACCTACATCCCCTACATCTGCTAGTCTACCACTGTAAGAGTTTGCACGACTTAGTCAACTATGCTAGAGCCCATAATAGCTTGTGGCTGCACACGGAAGTTTCTAGCATGAACAATCTCATGATCCCTTTGAGCCTGGGTGGCGGTCCAAAAGAAAACAGGCAATCCTGGAATACCCAGGTGCCTCAATCCACCCAGATGTGTGTTTAGGTTGCCACCTTAAGTAAACCATTAATTAACATAGCTCACATCTGTCATGGATACACTCACCCAATCCACGTCTACTAGCATAGCATAGCAATAATAAGCAAACGTAGAAGTAACTCCCAAAGGTTTGATAATTAGACAGGTAATAGGTACTACCTCAACTACTTCCCAAACCCACAATTTAATTAGATCCTAATCATGTAATGTGTAAGGATTGATCTAGTGCAATAAAACTGGGTAGTAGGAGGTATGATCAAAGTGTTACTTGCCTTGCTGATGATCCGGGAAACCTAGTGATTCGAAGTAACAAGCGGCGCACTCCGGGTACTCTATCGCAAACAAACAAACATACAATAAGTACTCGACTAATGCACAGGTAAAACTAAAATAAGAGATTTAACCAGAAAGTTCAACTTAAGAACTCCAGTTGGCAAAAAGAATCGAATCGAACGAAACAACAAAAGACAAACGGCAAAAGAAACATGCTTCATTTACTATTCTGGATCTAAGGCAATTTTTACAGTGGCAACAACTTGTTATCTGGATTTAATCCGAGAAAAAGAAAAACGACAAACAGATTAACGAACGAACGTTCGTTATCTGGATCTAACCGACGAACACATTCGTTAAAACAAATGAACGAGCAAACGCTCGCTATATAACTAAACCGTAAAAAAATCGTTCTAAAAAAACAGATCTAAAAAAACACCGGCGACGACGGCGGCTACCTCGGCAGCGGGGCGGCGGTGAGGCGGCGCGGCGCGG